>NC_056749.1:393169841-393469841 GCF_019279795.1 Protopterus annectens
CCTTGTCAAACTGCAAGACTAAAGAAAATATCCCCTTTTAAGTTTGATAGAAAATAATGTAAGAGAATAATTAAGCCAAAAAGGATGGTTAGTGAGAAATTTGCCTTCGCTGCCATAGGCAAAACAAAAAAAATCATGTTCAGAAGTATAAAAAAGAAAATATCTGTTTGATGTAACAAGTCAAAGACTTCAGCATCTACTTTATGCAAAGAAATTCCCCCATCTGTACCGAAATTTAAAATAAGCAAGCAATTATATAGATTAAGACTGTATACTGAAACCACTTTTGGTAAAAGTTAAGATTAGTGTATACATAAAAAACAATCTTTATATGTCTAATTTTAATAGTCTCATAGTAATTTACCAGTAAAGCTATCCAGGAAACCACTAATGAGCCTAGCCAAAATTCCCAGTTGGCCCAAAACACTGTCTGGTTAATTGACTGGTCAAATTCATATAGTACACTAATGATGGCAGAAGGAGTCGAAATCGGTAACAGAGGAAGTAGCTGATTAATCTTTTGTGTGAACTGCCAGAAAAAGAAGTATCTTCCCTGGGTGAGCTTTAACCACTAACCTTTCTATAAACAGCTGAAAACACTAACCAGTTGTACCACTGAGACAAATGAATAATACAAAAAGATCTTTCTTATCATAAGCCTTTATGATATACCTTCCATTATGTAACTGACAGTTAGCTCAGCACCTTAATTGATTAGTTTTGTTTTGGCATGCACATCCCAGACTGATAACAAGAATAAAAGTCATCTAGAATCAAGACTTTTAAGGATTAAGAGAACATTAGATCAAACGAAGAATGTTAGAACTGCTTATACCAAAAAATGAAGGACCCCAGGAAGGGAGGGCTTATGAATAGTCAGCTTCAGGTGTAAGATGACTGTAGCTACTAGCAGGGTGTACTACACTAATGAATAAGGGTGCTGGAGCTAACTGTCAATGACATCATGGAAGGTATAGCACAAATCTGGATTTTAATTGAGGGGTATTGCAGGCAAGAATTATACAGAGGTTGAGGTAGTTATAATAAAATGCGACCTGGGAAGAAAAGGGACTGGAATTTTCAATTAGTGGTTCAGGTTAGAAGAAGTTTTCAAACTGCAGTATAGGCACACCTGATGAAAATGAGTTATGCTATGTAAACACATCTGGAAAGTCCTTCTAGAACCCTGAACCTGAAAACTGGCTCCCTACCACAAGTATGTGATCTTTCAAGGCAAAGTATGGTTCTACATCCTAAACAGTAAATTTTGAAACGTAAGGGTCTGCATCCAAATGTGTGATTTCTGAAACTTGATTTTCCTGCTACAGGGTCTTCATTATCTTAGCACTCCCAGTACTGATGCTCTACCCCTATATACTCCTGCCAACTACACATCTTATCTCTAAGGTTATTTTAGGTCAGAGCATGGGGAGCATTCAAAGGCTACACAGCCTTAGACTTAATATTTATTCTCCCACTTTTTCTAACACAGTCTACCATTCAGAAGATCCCATTTATAGGGCAACAAATACAAGAGGCACCTCTAGAAATCACTTTGCATTCAGGATCTAAGTTAGGTTCTGTGGCTGGAAGGTTTCTGCAGGCTGCATTCAAGAGATGTGAAGCATAAAGGGTTTCAGCAGTTTCAATAAAGCCATCACAAAGAAGCCTGAGTTTCTTTGGGAAATGAATATGGAGTGAATATGGAATGACTGAGGCCAGCTGCTGGAGAAGTGAATGCTAAATGTGCCCTGGCCAAAGAAGTGCAATGTAGATCATTTTGGGGGATTCTTGTTGAACCTTTAAGAGGATACAGTGATGCAGTAGAAGCAGAAAAAAAAAAAAAACAAAGAGAAACATCATACTCCATGACAGGACAAAACATCTGATCTAACAACCCGAGAACCGGGTTTTGCAGATCAAAACCAAGGAAGCTTTGCAATGGAAATGTCTTTGTAAGGAATCAATGACTGGGGAAACAAAGAACTCAGTTAATACAGGTCACCTCCTTTGGATGGAGGGTCCATTTGTATAAAATGAATGGAGCTCAGCTCAAGCAGTCTTTCAGAAGGTCTGCGGTACCAACAATACACTGGTAGTAGATATCTACAAGCTATAAAAAGTTGATAGATTTTTTTTTCATTTTCTTTTGCTGATGTAGCACATCTCAGTCATATTGTGTGTGTGTATATGAGTGTGTGTGTGTGTGTGTGTGTGTGTGTGTGTGTGTGTGTGTGTGTGTGTGTGTGTGTGTGTGTGTGTATTAGAGCAATCAGATCTTATGTTTCACTCATTTCTGACCACTAGCTGCTCTAAAAGGTTGTTGTAAACCTGAACACAGTAGGAATCCATGTGCCTTGGAACAGCACAATCTGCATATGAGCTCTCCATCTGCACAAACCATCATGATGAAATTATGTGGTAACAGATAAGTTGAAATGGCTTGCCTGCCTAGAGGTAAGGTTATTATCCACAACTGCCATCCTTATCAAGCATGACCACTAGCTGTATAGTCTGGTTTACATTACTTAGATGCTAGGGTCAATGAAAGGCTAAATGAAATGGATGAGAGTTTTACATGAAGGCAGGTGTAGAAACTTCCTTGGGTTTTCCACAAAATGAAAAAGTACGAGCTAATGAGAGATGATCAGAAATACTAGAGTTTAATAACATAACAAGTACAGTCAAAGATTGGGAGGACTGAAGCCTTAGCTAAGCGTTGGTTAGTCTGACAATAATCTCTATCAAGTCAAAACAATGCAAAGTCTGCTTCTGTGCTTGAAGGAGATCAGACCTGGAGGAAGTTGCAAGTAGCCAATCATCCACGCATAGGAAGATGCAAATATCTAATCTTTGGAGTTAATCCGCCATGGAGGTGAGATCTCATGAATATGTGAAGTGTAGATGTTAAGATAAATGATAAGGATTCTGAAATAGATGTTCATTTAGAAACTAAGTGTGATTGCAGATATCAGTGAAAATGGTTGACTAGACATATGAAGATAAACATCTCCCACATCTATGGTACAGAACAGTCTTTTTATTTATTTATTTTGCTTGTTTGTTTTGCAGCACAGTGCTTAACAGGTCAGGGATCCATTACTGGGAATGGATCTCCATTTTACTGAAGTAACAACCACACTGTTGTAGAAATTAACTGATTTGACAGCACCTTTATATATACATTTTGGCACCACTTTTTACATATGAAAAACATGATGTGAAGAATTAGACACATGAAAACTAATGCAGAGGATAGAAAATGCAAGTATAAGAACAAATACAAAAGTATTTGTATAGTCCAAATGTAATTATTGATTATTAATATTAATTGTGGAAGCAATGTCCTTGTATTAACAATGAGAACATCTCTGCAGGAAGCAGTACTGCTAGTAGTACAACAGAAAATGTTATACATTGGGAAGCTGTACATGCTTTAAAATGCCCTTTCAACATGATATATTGGGCAAACTAACTGGGAAGTTAGAATACGTATGAGATATTACGCATGGTTCAACTAACAGTCCTGTGGCGATGTGTTTTTCAGATACATAATGAAACTAAAGCTTTAAAATATTTTAGTATGCTAAAATGCATTAAACCTGAATAATTACTGAAACTTCTTATGATTTACAGAGCAGAAGGCAAAGTTTATTTTATGACACTTTGATTCCAAAAAGGAATAAATTAAATACAATAATTTTGGTGTAATACTTTATCTCAGCATATTCTGTTTGTATGTATTCATTAGATGTTTGCAGTAGCAGCTGCTTTTGTTTTACCTGTCTAGTTGCAACTAATGTGGAATATTTTTAGAAAGTGTTTAATCAACCTTCTTTTGTAAATGAGTTTATGTTGTTTGTTATCTGCTCAATAACAAATAATTTTTAAAGACAACAATGAAGGCCGTACTGTCCCTAATGCAAAAGGGCAGAAATACGTAGACTTCATTCTGGACTAATCACCTACATTTACATTACATACTGATAATATGTCTAACTGCAGTGGTGGTGCTGCGGTAGCATTGTCGCTTCACAGTAAGACGTTGTCCTATTCGATTCTCAGCTAGAGCATCTTCTGTGTGGAGACATGTGTGAATGGGCGTACCACCTTTGCTGAAGGTTGTGCGTCAGAGCTGGCAACTCGGCACGTAAAAATCTACTGTCAATCATTAGCGGACCAGAGTTCCGCTGTGGTGACCCCTAACCGTGAAAAGCCGAAAGACACAACAACAACAACAACAACAACTGATGATATGTCTAAGTGCTGTCTTAGCTAAAATTGTCCTATAGGATATTCTACCCTTTCCCTGCTACAGCATGCACAGCCATTGCAAGAAATATCATTATTATACTGGAATACAGTCCACTACTGTCAGCTCTGTAATCATTCAACTGCACTAAAAGACTACAGGTAGTTGAAAATGAGAAATATCAATTCATACTGTTAGCAGACACAAATGTACCCTGTGATGTGCAAGGAAGGCACTAAATGGATTACAGGGCAACATGTCTTTTTTGTGCAATACTTTTTAAATTTATTAACACGGCTACTTATCACCCCCCAGCTGAAGGGACAATCACCTTTTTGATGTCAGAAACAGTCAAGATAAATACCCTGATCCTGCCTCACTGTTTCAAAACAGAAATAGGTAAAGGGGCCTTTTTAGGCAAGGGTCAGCCACTTGGAACTGCCTTTCAGATGGCAAAAAAAAAATAAATAAAACAAGAAATAAATACATAAATAAGTAAATATGAACATTTCATTGATTATTAATCTGTATGATTGATTTCAATCAATTACTTTGCAATTTGTATTTATTGTGGTTTTTACTGTATTCATTGTAATTCTTGTATATTGTGAACAGTAGAACCATATGTTTGACATTTATTTTGCACTTGTTTTATGTGCATGTTTATTTTTACCCACTGAACTTGCGTTGTAGGTAAACAGGGACAAAATATCAGACTATTTACCTGGCAAAAATAACTAACTAACTAAATAAATAAATATGGCACAGCTAAGTGCTATTTACATTTAATGTAGCCAGAATAAAAATTTTGCATTAGATCTGAAACATTTTGTTCCAAGTGTATTCAAATAGTAGTACTAATGTATCTAAAGGAGATTTTTAATCAATAAATACCAACATGGCCAAACAATTCCAGAGATGTATTAACCACACTGGCACAGAATTTACTGCTATTACACAATGGCATCACTTAAACAATGCCTTGTGTGCAACAGGACTTCATTACCGTTTTTCTTTTTCCACTGAAACGAGTATTCCTAAGACAGTTTATTAGTGTGCTATGCATGTATATGCCCAAGTATGTAGGGATGTTTGTAAAGTGTATACATTTTATTGCAGTTTTGGCCACTTTGAAAGGAGATATGCTTACAGATCGGGTGAAAAGCATCAAGTGGTTTATTTAAGGGGACTCGAACTCCACATTTCTATCCAGAAGGGTTAAATATTTATGTGTGTGTGTGTGTGTGTGTGTGTGTGTGTGTGTGTGTGTGTGTGTGTGTGTGTGTATATATATATATATATATATATATATATATATATATATATATATGTATACATATCTGCCTATATTATATACACACACACACACACACATATATATATATATATACATATATATATATATATATATATATATCTGTATATACATGTATATATATATATATATATATATATATATATATATATATATATACATGTATGGGTTTATGTCAGATTATCAAGTTTTTGGAAACTCAAGTATAGTGAGGTTAGGACATTAACCTTATCCGACTGTAGTGTGATCTCTGATTTGGTATATTTAATTTACGGGGGGTGCAGGGGGGCTTGCCCCCCTGCAGAAAAGTAGCAAAAAGTGTGTTTGGTAGTTTGGTGTTGTTATATGTGGAGGGGATGTTATTTTTATGTGATTTGTAGTGTTCAATGTTCTGATGCACATTTTCGATGTTATGGGTTTTAGATGTTTTGGGTTTTAAATGTTTTCGTCTCAATATTTTGAAATTAGATGTTATGGGTTTTAGATGTTTTGAAGTAGACCCATATATATATATATATATATATATATATAAAATATAATATAATATATTTATATACGCACACACATACACACACACACACACACACACACACACACACACACACACACACACACACACACACACACACACACAGACATCAATAGGTTACACCTATTTCCTGTTTTGTCAAATTTTACTTTGTAGTATTAAATAAAACATTTTGGTCAGATGAAGGTGAATGGATGTGCTCTTCTCACTTACAATGAGAGCATGTGGTGTTTATGTCTACAACTGGCAGTCAATCAGTGCAATAAGGAAACTTCCTTTCCACACTGGGGTTGTGGAGGTGTAGGGAGGATGTCCCTCGGCAAAACCACTATTTTAGGAATTTTTTATTGTGGTATAAGGATTTTTTTGAGTTCAACAAAACCTTGATGTTTCAAGGTTTTATAGTTCAATGTAGTCTGCAACAAATTATGGCTTAGCTCCTATACACACACACACACACACACACACACACATATATATATATATATATATATATATATGTGTTATTATGTTATAGATACATATATATATATATATATATATATATATATATATATATATATATATGTATGTATGTGTGTATTTTATATATATATGTATATAAAACTTTGAGAAACTGATGTTTGTACATGTGAGGATGGGCAGTAGAATTTAGATATTTGAGCCTTTCCTAGTCCAGTTTATTTCCTTTGATTAATGTGCTAGTGAAAGTAGTGGTAATATTTTTTATTTGTCTACAGTGATGGCAATTAGTGCCCAATTTGAAGAGTATGAGTAAGACTTGCTAGAAAAGGTAATGCTTAGTTAATCAAAACATACTGGTGAACAACCATTTTGTAGATTTAGTCATTTATTTATTTTTGAGCAGGAATGACCTATCCTTGCTTTTTGCTATTATATACCAGCCATGGTTTAGAAAAAAGCATTTCAGAGTTTTTTCTTATGCTTTAAATTAAATCTGTTTTTAACAGCACTTCATTCTGCAGATGACCTCTTAGAATGGTACCATTAAGTCATACGTGGCAAACAGACTGCTCATGCAAGCCTTCTCTTATGTAATGACAAAAGGGCAGTTTATTGGCTGGTACCACAAATTTTCTGACATTTATACTGTGGAACTAAGAGAGTTTTTCCCTTCCTTTAGGATGTTTTTTTTTAACTTTCTAATAAAAAGTAAAGTTTATTTCAGCAGAACCTTACATCATAGAAGTGGAGGTATATTTTTGCATTGTGTTTGTATGTCCTTCTGTATTTGTCCTTCAGACTTGTTATGCAGTACATTTAACTGCACTTCACTATCTAGCTAAACAGACCTTTTGAGATTATCATTTGTGACAGAAAATTTAAAGGAGATCCTATTATTTAGGCACATATGCAGATTGTAAAATGAAAAATGTAGTTTATATAGCTTGTTGCCAATTGTGTACTTCATATTATGCAGGAAAAATGAATCATCACTTTAAGGAAAGGATTTCTAAACACATAAGTGACATTAAGCTTAAAGATCAGAAAAATCCTTTGTATAAACACATCCTGATTGATGATGGTCATATTTTTTTAATTTTCTGTGTTGGAGGTTATTAAAGAAGATACAAGAGGAGGGGACATAACCTTATACGCTGAGAAGGCTGAAATGAAATGGAGTGGTTTACTACAAACAGACACACCCTCTGGATTGAATACAAGTTTGCAATTAAGACCGGCCTTGAGAGGGCGTAGTCTTAAAAACAAAAAGCGATTGGCTATGAACTTCCACCCTTGGTGAAGGGTGTTGTCTTAAAATCCAATGATGATTGGCTATTTTTTTATTTTATATACTGAATGGAGAACCAGAATATTTTATGGATCTGCTGAAGGACATTTTTATTTGTCCAAAAGTGCTTATCGTTTTATTCTGTTTATTTTTTTATTATATTGATTAAATGTTGAATTTTATACTATCTTGATTTTTTTATGGTACATGCCATGATTGAAGAACTGTATTTTTTTGTTTGGTTTTTATAGCATCGAGCAGTTTCCTCTGTGCTTGGTTTGTTTCGCCTGCTGTATATATATATATATATATATATATATATATATATATATATATATATATATATATATACACACACACACACACACACACACACACACACACACACACATATAAAACAGATATTTACATGTATATATCAAAACAGATTTGTGCTCATTATCGAATAGCTCTTAAAATAGCACTGCACATTGCAATCAGGATATACTGCTTTTCAACTTTCCACTGCCTTACAGCTGTATCAGAAAAAAGGAAAGATAGCGGATTCATTTATTCACAATTTCTACTTAAGGGATATTCTAATGAGGAATAAACTGTTTTAGTGTAGTAAGGTAAGAAAATGAATGTGCATTCTTTTCCTGCTCCTAACAAATAAGCTATTTAAAAATGTAGCTGCAGATTTGGTGTCTTTGTATTGCAAACAACTAACCTAAAAAGATGAGAACAAATAAAAGCCAGCAGCTGAATTGTAACAATTCTCAAGGCAAGGCCAACATATAGTTTCATAGTTTAGTACTAGGCTATCTGCCCTGGGGCATTTGTAAGCTTAGCCATAGTGATGTGGCTTTCGCCACCCCATGAAATGGTACAAAAATGCACAGAATAGATTTAGAATACTGTGCCTCTGTCTAGTAGTGACACAGTGAAGGTCCCCTTATATAATAGAATTAGTTTACTGTGCCCCTGTCTAGTAGTGACACAGATGTGACCCCTGGGGTAAACTTATGATCTCCCATCCACTCAACAAAATTTCTCTTGAAGAGAGTTAGTGAGGGGCTCTGCCTAACATGAACTGGGATTTTGTTCCAGAGCATGGGAAGCCTCTGGGTTATGAATCTATCCCTCCAGCATGTCCTATTCATACTTGTGCCGAGGTTTAAGTCTTTAGCTCTCGTGGTTCTGATGGATTTGGATTTTTTGATGTGGAGCATGTCCATCAGTTCCTGATTGGACATGGCCTTGTACGTCAAGCACAGATCACCTCTGAGCAGGTGGTATGCTACTGAATAGAGCTGGAGTTTCTTTAGTCTGGCAGAATAAGACATATGTTGGAGACCCTTGATCCTCTTGGTGAGGTACTTTTGTGCTCTCTCCAGCTGTTGCAAATGCCGGGTGAGGTACATACCAAATGGGGCATTGTACTCAATCATGGGTCTGATGAGGGAGGAGTATAGGGGTACAATGACATCCTTGGATCTGGATGTGAATCCCTTCATGATAAGGTGTGCAAGGTAGAATGTCTTTCTAACCACTTTGGCAATGTGGGTGTCAAATGAGAGGTCGCTGTCGACTTGGGTCCCTAGGTCTCTGATTACTTTTTCCGTACTCAGTGGGTTGCTGTCTATGTGATAATTTGTGGATGCTTTGTTTTTCCCAAAGGGGATGACTATACATTTTTTGGCATTTAGTTTAAGGCCATGACTCCGGCACCAGTTGTCCGTTTCTGTGAGGCCTTTTTGTAGGATGTATGTGTCCGCTGGTGTATCGACTATGGCGCCTAGTTTGCAGTCATCTGCGAACTTTGTCAGCCACAACCCTCCCATGTTTGCTTTAACATCTGAGAAATAAATTCCAAACAAGAGGGGTCCCAGGACAGATCCCTGTGGGACACCACTTGTGACTGGCTTTGAGTCTGACATTGCTCCAGAGATTTTAACTTTATGGGTTCTGTCCTTTAGACAGTTTGCAACCCATTTAGTGGCATAAGGGTTTGCATTTAAGCTGTTGAGCTTATCTATGATGCCTGAGTGGGGTATTGTGTCAAAGGCCTTAGCCAAGTCCAGGTAGGCTGTATGGACTGCTTTGCCCTCATCAATGGCTCTAGTGACTGTTTCGAAAATGTCAACCAGGTTCAAAAGGCAGGATCTGCCCTTTACAAAGCCGAACTGGGTGGGATCAAGTGTCCGTAGGTCCACAATGTCTCTGTTTATGAGTTCCATAATGATTCTTTCCATAGCTTTGCAGACCAGGCTGGTTAAGCTTATGGGGCGGTAGTTCCTAGGGTCTGTAGAGGTACCCCCTTTGTGGAGTGGGACCACTGTTGCTGTACGCCAGTGTTCAGGTACATATCCTGTAGTAAGGCTAAGGTTAAATAGCATTTTTATGTGTGGGTTTAGCTCCTCTTGGAGTTCTCGCAGCACGCAACCCGAGGTACCGTCAGGTCCCACTAGTGCTGTGTTCTTAGGTTTGCTGAGTGTGGCTCTCACCTGGACATCTGAGATGACAGGGAGATTACATTCAGCTGGGATAAGTATTTCTTCTTTTGGGGGTGAGGGAGGGGAGAAATTTGCACTGAACCTGTCAGCCAGAATGTTGGCAATATCTGTGGGTTCAGTGTATTTTTTGTTGTTGTGAACTAACTCTGAGCATATCTGAGGGTTTCTGCCCAGGTTTCTAACATAGCTGAAGAAGGCTTTGTGGTTATCTTTAGTGTCCTTAGTGATTTTTCTCTCAAAGTTGGCCTTGGATGTTTTTATAAGAGAATGTAGTTTTCTGCTACTGTTGATCAGAGATGTCTTTCCTTTATGGGATTTTGCTCTGTCGTGCAGTAGCTTCCTTCTTTTGTTATACAATTTGTTAATGGCTGAGGTCCAACAGACAGGACGCTTGCCTTTGGTGGAGAGGGACTTGGATTTATTTGGGATTGCATGATCCATGCATTCTTGGAGATGTCCATAGAAAGCATTTGTGAAGGATTCAGCATTGTGGGATGTGGTATCCACTGGCCCAGTGGGCTCAGTGGCTCAGTCTTAAGAAGAGTGAAGTCTGCTTTTGAGAAGTTTTTCACTGTGGTCTTTTGTGCTGGGGGTGGAGGTGGGATATGTATATCCAGGGTGATTAGTTTGTGGTCAGATCTCACTAGTGAGGGGTATACCTCCGGTGTGGAACATTTTGTCCCCATGTTTGTGATGATCAGGTCTAGTATATTATCTCCCCTAGTGGGAGAGGTGACTAGTTGTTCCAGTGCATTTGAATTTATGAATTCCAGGAACCTTTGGGCTAGGGTGTTAGGGCTAGAATAATGTACCCAATCTATGTTAGGGTAGTTGAAGTCTCCCAGTATGATGGTATTTTGTGATACATTCATATCCTCCAATGTCTTCAGGAAGGCTGAGTGGGGTTCCTGAGATTGGGAGGGTGGTCTGTAACATGCTACCAGATGCAGCTCATTGATGAAGTGTCAGCTTTTATCAGTAAGCTATTGATAAACAGGCTGAAAGAGTCATTGAAATGAGACCAAATGGATGCACTTTAGTGATTTAAATGTCCTATCAGTGAATAGCAGTTTGTGAAATCCTTTTCATCGTAGTGTATTATTGATCTTTGTGTGTGTGTGGTCTGTAGGGATCACTTTGTAATGTAGGTAAGGAACTATTGTTGTTACCCATAGTGTTTCTCAGTTACTCTGTGGGTTGTGATTATAGGAGAGCTGTGTAGCTGCACTGGTACAGTTGGAGAGTGCAGAGTGTTTGAGTGACACTGTACAGCAATTCTGGTAGGGATGTTTCCCCTTACTTATACTGTTGTGTGATCTTTGAACATATTTACAGATCTGGGCTAGCCACGGTGGTGCAGCGGTAGCATTGTCGCCTCACAGCAAGAGGTTCTCCCGTTTGATTCTCGGCTGGAGCTCTTTCTGTGTGGAGTCTGCATGTCCTCCCCACGGTCGAGTGGCATTCGAAAGACATGCGTGAATGGGCATGCCTTCATTGAAGGTTGGGCGTCGAGCTGGCATCTTGGCACTGTAAAAATCTACTGGTAAATCATTAGCAGACCGGAGTTCTGCTGTGGTGACCCCTAACTAGGAAAAGCCGAAAGAAGAAAACATTTACAGATGTGGGCTATGAACAAGTCCATCTCTCATGGAGGAGGTGCAGAGGGGGCTTGGCCTACTACTACAAAATAAGGTTTTTATTAATATTATTTATTTTTTTTTAATTATCAGGAAGGTCTGATATGGAAAAAAGTCCCTGTTCACTGGAGGCCTGGAGAGAAAACCAACACCAAGATAAATACAAAATGGGTTATATAAAGGATTAACTACTGTATGCATCTATGGTAAGATGATACAAGAAGTGAAACAGCAAATAGTGCAACAAGACTATCAAGTTAAGTTTCTAGTAAAATACTACAAATTATAGAAATGCAATTGCAAACCTGATTATTAAGATTATACACCTGCAAGGTAATACATTTTGTCTATATACTGTCTTGACAGTTCTCAAAAGCATTGTTCCCAACATAATTTCATAAAAAGGGAATGTTTGCCAAAAAAGGACTATGAAAAACTTTATTTTTATGATATTTTTGTTTCTGTTTTTCTCATTTGACATAAAGGTGTGCCTGTCAAAAGATATATATTTTTAGTCTCTTCTATCCCATGCACTCTTATTGCCATATTTCGATGCACACAATAGTCAATAATCATTCTGTCGTTACCAGCTGCAGACTACACCATCAGATGCATATCCCTTTCTGTAAAATAGTACTAATCACAAAAACTTAAGATGTTTCTTTTTGATACCTCAGACTAATATTCACTACTTGCAAAGACTGCATAGTAGCTACAAAAACTGCAGTCAGTTAAGACCTGACATGCCCAGTCCTTCCAAACACACAAACGCAGTTTCCTCCCTAGCCAATAACATCTAAACACTGAAGGACCTTTACATTTGTAAGTTAAGCTTGCAATAAGCACCCACCAATGTCACTATCAAATGTCATAGCCACAATGCACACAAATTACACTACTCATGTTTTCTACTATGCACTGTTTTATAATTCCTGTACTTACACTTTAGGGGACAGAAAATCTATGCTACTACACTTCTCTTACTAATATATAAATATATATATATATATATATATATATATATATATATATATATATATATATATATATATATATATGTATACTAAGCCCATGGTTGCAAAATTACATCTACATTTCAATATCCTCTGTAATGGTAAAGTCCACCACAAATCACACTTTGCTTTCATCAGGTATGACTACTGGAAAATGTCACAAAGCTAGCATTCAATGGGCTATGACACCATGAATTTAGGTCAATTAAGTGTGCACCTGCATGTTTACACACAGGTAGGCACACGCACAAACATGCCTTACTATTACTTAGTTTTGAATGCAAATAAACATTTTCATTTAACTGAAATGTAGAACCCTCTCTGGATTACCAATACTATGTCTCAAATTCTGAAATGAAATGACAGTACAGTGAAATTATGATACAGCTCCATATATATGACTTTTACATGTCCTATGAATTATATTTCAGTGGGTCTACCTGAGAATATTGAAACCAAAGATCATCAAAGACCAGGCAGAAAAAAAGAAGTAAGTAGCGTCACCAAAGGCAGCGCACATCAAAATATTAAACTCCAAAAACAAATGGTTCTGCCACCAACTTTAATAAAATATACCATGATAAGATAAAATAAAATAAAATAAATACACTGGCTCATAAACCGGAAAAAGGTACTATACCAAAAGTGCTTATCCGGTTTATGAGCCATTGTGTTTATTTTATTTTATCATCATATATTTTATTAAAGTTTTCAAGTTTAAAGTGCTTTTAAGTGGAATTGGTGGCAGAACCATTTGTTTTTGGAGATCATCAAAGACCACACCATTGAGATGAAATAAACAAAAACTCAGTTCATCGACAGACTGGATCAATGAAGATCTTCCCATGGTAAGTATCCTGCTGGCCATGAAAATAAACTTTGCCCAGTTCCCAACTGTAGTGCAATCTTGGAGTTGGTATATTTAGGTAGCAGGGGTGTGGGGTTGTAGCCCCCCACCTGGATGGGTTTAGAATGGTGCAGTTTAGGTTTTGTGTGTTGTTGACTGAGTGATTACTTACCCTGGGAAGATTGTCATTGATACGGTCTGTCGATAGATTGGGTTTTTGTTTATTTCGCCTCAATGATGTGGCCTTCAGTCATCTTGGGTTTCGATGTTCTGAAGTACACCCACTCTAGCACATCATTTTCAGGCTGCTTTTGACAGAATCAATGTATTTCAGCACTATCAAAATAACTACACTAATGTTTAAGTCAGGTCTGCCATAACTTACAATAGTAGCTAAAATTCTTCAAAACTGAGGGTGTCAAAGTTAACACTTCAGGTCTAGTGATGATTTCTAGGCTATCTAGTTCTGAGGTGAAGAACAGCACAGCATTTTTTTGCAAAGTCTGGAGAACCTCACAGATCTGCCAGCAACGCATTTTTTGTATTGCAGTGACTCACCATTCTTTTAAAATAATGGTAGCAAGGTGTTACTGAGGATGAACCTTTCAGTATCTGTAAACTTTACTTCAAAAATCTATTCTATACCTCACTAGTATAATGCAGTTACAATACCAGCTTATCAGGTTTCCTTGTATAACCTCTTCCAGTATTAATAACGATGGGTCGAGTCCTGTAGTCATTTACCAGTTTAAGGTCATCATGGCAGTCATCAGTTATGAAACCAAGTCAGAAATAATGTTGCATTAACTTTACAGGTCCTGCCTTGGGACCACAACAGTCTTTGCGCACAGTGAAAGCATGTGCAGTGTTTCACAAAGTGGATGCAGAGAAATGAGTCTGTACAACACAGTAACCTCTTCACCTTGTGACAGCTCTAGTACTGTTTCACAAAGACATACAAGAAGATGACAGCATACAACACAGCACACTGTATCTCCTGATAGCTGTCAGGTACCCCTAATGTGAAATTAAAATCAAGCCTATGATATGGGTACACAAAGCAGCACACTCTGTGATGTGCATATCTGTAGCCATTAAGACTACATTATTATAGTTATATAGTTATTATATGTTCAGTATATCAATTTACTTGTTTCTGTTTTATAAACATCTTTATTAAATTGCAACTGAAACAGTGACATGCTTGCACATACATTACTATAAAAGAAAACAAATAACAGTAATGCTGTGCAGTTTTTGTTTTCTGTAGGAAATTGGTTTCTTGAGGCAAGTCCTATTCTGGAGAAAAACTTTCCTCCAGTGCATCGTTTAAATCTGTAATAGTAATAGTGGACTAGTGCACTTTTTCTAGCTGGATTTAATGATAACAATTCATGTCTGCTAGTAGAGTGAATCTAAATATTTTATTTTCAAATGTTTGAATTTCTCTAGGAAACAGACCTGAACTGACAATAAGGATATGCTAATATTCAAATTCAGAAAGGGTAAAGACAAGTAGGTGTATCAGGCACAAACCAAAATGATTTAGTAATTCTGACTGAACCACTTAATGAGGTTTACAGAACACCAGGCAGTACAGCAAAGAGAAGCCTATGTGACTGAACATTTAATGATTTTGAGGCAATCAAATTAAAATGTATTTGCTGTTGTATTAGGTCCCTGGTTTTAAAATAATCAAAGATGCAGCAGATATTAGCTTTGACATACTAAGACTACACACTACTAGATAATATGTGAACAGATTAGTCACCGACAAACAAGAAATAATATCCATTTTGACAAATTAGAACATGTATAACCAGTTTAAAATTCCAACAGTTTGAAGGGTGCAGTTTGAATGAAATCTTTTACAAGTCCTGGTGCATTTTCTTTATGCTATGTTGAGGCCTATTGATATCTGGCCTCCCACCAAGCTGGCACTTAGTGTCCCACAGCACTCTACAGTCCATAGTTCAAGTACAACATATCAAGGGCTACAGGGAGGTTATCGGCACAACTGAGTATCGCAATTGGGATGGATAAAAGGGGGGTCCTGGATGGAATTCCCCCCCATAGATTACAAAATGTGGGTTTGGAGGTAGTTGAGGCAATGGTGTGTGTGTGTGTGTGTGTGTGTGTGTGTGTGTGTGTGTGTGTGGGGGGGCATTTACTTGCCCAGTTGAAGAAACCATCATAGTGGTAATTCCAAAAGGGTAAGGTAGATCTGGAAGGTCCAGCAAATTATCATTTAATTTCCATCTGCAACATAGATGTAAGAATTGTTTTGAAGATATGAACAGCTAGACTGGCAAATATATTGGCTATGATCATAGGGTCTAGTAAGGGAGGGTTTGTTAATTATAGATATTCACCTGGCTACTATAGGCTACTGCCTGGGGAATATGTCAAGTTGCCAAAGTTAGTTTTGGCAAATGTAAAATGTTCAAATTATGTTTACTGAAACTATATTTGTCGACAGTAGGTTATTCCTCTTTCACCATTGTTGTGTAACCTTGGATTTGGTAACTATGCATTTTAGGAATGTCAGGGGTGTCCTTCCACATGGGGGCTTGCACTCCCCTGCAATTTTTTTCAGATGTTCTATCAAGGTAGTTTTAGTGACAATATTTTCTAATTTTTTTTTTACATTTTGTACATTCATCAGAACCACCTTAAGTGAGTCTACATGAATTCTTCTAATTGATACTACTGTGGACTTAAACAAAAAGCAAGGTGCTGTACTATTTGATATACAAAAGTCCTTCTTTATGGTCAGATAGAATTACCTCTTCATGGTGCTAGTAAACGCTACACTGAGCCATTTGAATATCTGTCAGTGGAAAGTTATCAGACAGCACTGAATTAAAAAGGGGAACTTGACAGCAATACCTGACATCTATATCTTTAGTTCATCTAGTGATTGAGAAAATGCCATAGAAATGTTAACAGATTCCCTCAGGGTTGTGATCAGCAGGGACATTTTTTTAGCATCAGGCTTTTAGCAGATGATTCTATGTTCCTTATCACAGACAGAGAGGATACATTGGAAGGGGGCTGCAGATCTCTAAGAATTATAGTGAACAGTCCTGTTTGTCTTACAATCCTAGTAAATATATTAATTTATATTTTTATTTTAGTTACACTTTGTTGACCAGGTTAGTTCCACTATGCTAGTGGCCTCTTTTCGTGGGAGACTCAGAGTGGTATTCATGCTCACTAGAGAAAATTTGGCTAGGGCACTGGGGAACTTTGTACTGCTTTTGTTAAGTGCTGTGGGATCTTCTACATTCACCAGGGCTACCACCAACTCAGGCAGCTGAAGTCTGAGTTTAACTTCTCATCCAACTGATGCAAAAGTGTTGGGGTAGCACCGACTAATGCTGCACTTCAGTGTCAGTAATGGAAAATGAATTCAATTACTTAGGGTGGGGACAGAACCCAAAGGCATTTAATCTTCCAGCACCAAAGGCAAGTGTGCTACCTATGAAGCTACAGGCAAAGCCCATAGTTTAGGCAGTCACAAGTATGGAGCTCGGTAAGAGAGTGAAGAGAGGATTGCTAGTCTGTGATTGTCATTCAGATCAAAGAGGAAAGGCTGATGAAAACAGACAACTGCGTCAGGTGTTAGGAGGAAAGGCTGATGAAAACAGACAACTGCGTCAGGTGTTAGGAGGAAAGGCTGATGAAAACAGACAACTGCGTCAGGTGTTAGGAGGAAAGGCTGATGAAAACAGACAACTGCGTCAGGTGTTAGGAGGAAAGGCTGATGAAAACAGACAACTGCGTCAGGTGTTAGGAGGAAAGGCTGATGAAAACAGACAACTGCGCCAGGTGTTAGGAGGAAAGGCTGATGAAAACAGACAACTGCGTCAGGTGTTAGGAGGAAAGGCTGATGAAAACAGACAACTGCGTCAGGTGTTAGGAGGAAAGGCTGATGAAAACAGACAACTGCGTCAGGTGTTAGGAGGAAAGGCTGATGAAAACAGACAACTGCGTCAGGTGTTAGGAGGAAAGGCTGATGAAAACAGACAACTGGGCCAGGTGTTAGGAGGAAAGGCTGATGAAAACAACCAACTGCGGCAGGTGTTAGGAGGAAAGGCTGATGAAAACAGACAACTGCGCCAGGTGTTAGGAGGGAGGCTGAGAAAAAACAGACACTGCAGCCAGGTGTTAGGAGGGGAAGTTGATGAAACAGACAACCGCGCCAGGTGTTAGGAGGAAAGGCTGATGAAAACAGACAACCGCGCCAGTAGGAGGAAAGGCTGATGAAAACAAGGCTGATGAAAACAGACAACCGCGTCAGGTGTTAGGAGGAAAGGCTGATGAAAACAGACAACCGCGCCAGGTGTTAGGAGGAAAGGCTGATGAAAACAGACAACCGCGCCAGGTGTTAGGAGGAAAGGCTGATGAAAACAGACAACGGTGTTAGGAGGAAAGGCTGATGAAAACAGACAACTGCGCCAGGTGTTAGGAGGAAAGGCTGATGAAAACAGACAACCGCGCCAGGTGTTAGGAGGAAAGGCTGATGAAAACAGACAACCAGGTGTTAGGAGGAAAGGCTGATGAAAACAGACCAAGATGAAAACAGACAACTGCGGCAGGTGTTAGGAGGAAAGGCTGATGAAAACAGACAACCGCGCCAGGTGTTAGGAGGAAAGGCTGATGAAAACAGACAAGGTGTTAGGAGGAAAGGCTGGAAAGGCTGATGAAAACAGACAACCGCGCCAGGTGTTAGGAGGAAAGGCTGATGAAAACAGACAACTGCGCCAGGTGTTAGGAGGAAAGGCTGATGAAAACAGACAACCGCGCCAGGTGTTAGGAGGAAAGGCTGATGAAAACAGACAACCGCGCCAGGTGTTAGGAGGAAAGGCTGATGAAAACAGACAACCGCGCCAGGTGTTAGGAGGAAAGGCTGATGAAAACAGACAACCGCGCCAGGTGTTAGGAGGAAAGGCTGATGAAAACAGACAACTGCGTCAGGTGTTAGGAGGAAAGGCTGATGAAAACAGACAACTGCGTCAGGTGTTAGGAGGAAAGGCTGATGAAAACAGACAACTGCGTCAGGTGTTAGGAGGAAAGGCTGATGAAAACAGACAACTGCGTCAGGTGTTAGGAGGAAAGGCTGATGAAAACAGACAACTGCGTCAGGTGTTAGGAGGAAAGGCTGATGAAAACAGACAACTGCGTCAGGTGTTAGGAGGAAAGGCTGATGAAAACAGACAACTGCGTCAGGTGTTAAACAAGATAAGCTGATTACAAGAACATGTGAGAAATTGCAGCATTATGGATAAAGGGATCAAGATTTGGGATATAGCTAGGAATTTGAATGGAAAGGAGGGGTGGGCCTATTTGAGGTACAGGAAACTATAAAAAATGGAAAATTGAGGATGAGTGGAGCTGATGTTGATTGCCATGTGGGTTAAGTTAAAAATAGCAACAACTGTAAGACTAGTAGTAGGTCATAGGAAAGGTTGATATTTGTGTTTAGCTGAGAAGTCGATACAGGTTCTCATGGCTGGATAAGGTCTGAGTTTGTATGATGAATTAATACAGGTCAATGATTGATTTGAAACAAAAATTGAATAACAACTTCAGTTGTTATATCACATTCTTTTTCTGGATACCTAGCTTGGTAGATACATTCTTGTAGAGGTGATTATATCCTGAGGTAGGTAGAGTGAAGGAGCAGTCAAAATGAAACAAGCATCCTTTTTTGTTAGGCACTAATATGGAGGGACTGTCTGATTTCTTAGCAGGACTGTGTTTTGTTGGGCAAGAGAAAGGGGAGTGCACTGGACCATGGTCCAGAAAAACTTGCATTATTTGCAAATGATGGCTGAGATGTCACCTAATGGGGTATTTGGCAAGACTGTGAATAATCTGGGTGATTGGCGGTAGTTTATGAATAGAGGCCTTTTCCGTATGTCTGTCAGAAAATCAAGACTGTTAAGATATTGATGAGCAGATGAATTCGTGGTTGTCTGCTAAGTCTGTAGAGTGGAAAAGGAAGATTAGCAGGATAGATGAGAGGGGATAAGAATTGAGAATGTTTTCTGTTTACTTATTAAGGGAGTCCCAGTTATAATCCTTTGAGGGAAAGGTTAAAACAGTGAATCCCATCTCTTCAATGAGTACTACATCATTCTAGGATGGGAAAGAAAGGATACAGCCATAGCACTTTTTCAGTTCAATCAAGTTTTAGATATGTTGATGGCAGCCAAGGACCTGCAAAAGGCATCTTGGACAAGCAATCAGGCAGAGGGGAAAATGAAAAAAATACAGGTGACAGATTAAGTTGGGTAATCAGGTAACTTTAGAAAGGCTGTTGCAGACAACAGGAAACAAATAATTTATCTGTAGGTGGTTACTTTCTAACAAGTTTCTTTTATTAAGGTTAAATTAGAATTACTCTATTCAGACTGGTCACTGGAGCCATAGGCACAGCACTGCTGATTTAAAAGGTTTGTACTACTCTTTAAAACTATCATTCTTCTATCTTTAATTTAACAAATATCTGACTTTTTCAGGTTTTCTCTTTTACAATCCATCCATCTCTGATGGATGCCCTCATTTTCTCTTGCCTTCTTCCTGTCTGTCATAAATCTTCTTCACCAAATATCTTCTGCTTTCCGGCACATGTGCCCATACCACCATAATATGTTCTTTTTGACTTGTCTGCCATTAAAACTATCTGAGTTTCTGCTCTGATGTCTTCATTTCATTGTCTGACTCACAGTATGCATCCTACCACCCATCTTGCGCACTTCATCTCTATCACCTCTAGCTTCCTCAGCCGCTCTGCTTTTACTGCTCAGGTTTCTGTACCACAGGGTAACACTGGCTGCACCACTGTTTTGTACACATTTCTTTTCAGCTTTTTTGTCAATCTTCTGTTATGCACTACCCCTGACACTCCATGCCAGTTAGGTGGTCTCAGGACTGCCCACAGCAGCTTTCTTGGGACCTTGTCAAATGGTTTCTCCAAGTCTAGGAATGCCCAGTTGGAGTCTTTTGTCATCTCTAGCTCCTTCTCAACTGCAAACATTGGGCTGACTGTGCTGCATCCTGATCTGAATCTGTACTGCTCATCTCATATCCTACTTTCTGCTACTCAGCACATTCATTCATCATTCACCCTCTCCAGGTCTTTCATGCAGTGTGACAGGAGTTTAATATCTCTGTACTGCCCACAGTTGTGAATGTCCCCTTTGTTCTTGTACAATGGCATTAGTATGCTTATTCTGCAGTCATCTGGGATAAGCTTTTGTCCCCATACTGCTATGAATACTGTCTGGACTCATCTCTCCTTTAATTAACTCAAGATCTTGATCATATCTGTCATGACTGTATCTCAGCCTGATACTTTCCCTGGCTTCACTTTCCTTAGTGTTGTTCTTGCTTCTTGAGTGGAGTCTGTCTCTGATCTTAGGCTGTGTTTGTTTCTGTAAGGTTTTCATTATTCTGACATTTCTGGAAGTACTCTTTCTATCTGCATTCAATGTCCTATTGACTGGTGAGCAGGTTTTTTGCTGGCATACCTTCTGAAGAGTGTCTAATGACTCCTTTATCTTTCTATCTTTGCTTTGCAACCAAATACATTTTATTTCCATCATCTGCTGAGTGCCTTTGATACCTTGGTCTTTGCTAGAGTAATATCCGACTTTTGCAGGTTTTCTCTCTTACAATCCATCCATCTCTGATGGATGCCCTCATTTCCTCTTGCCTTCTTCCTGTCTGTCATAAATCTTCTTCACCGATTATCTTTTGCTTTCCGGCACATGTGCCCAAACCACCATAATATGTTCTTTTTGACTTGTCTGCAATTAGAACTATCTGAGTTTCTGCTCTGATGTCTTCATTTCATTATCTGACTCACAGTATGCATCCTAACATCCATCTTTCTGTAAGGTTTTCATTATTCTGAAGTTTCTGGAAGTACTCTTTCTATCTGCATTCAAAGAGCGTAACTTCTTTATTAGCCATCATTCCTTCTTAGCCTGTCCATCTTTTATATATCCCACTTTCTGCTACATTCCTTCTTTCTTTGGATGACTAACTGGACTTCTGCATTCTACTACCAGATTTCATATGAATGTTATTTGTATACCAGACTCTGCCACACATCTGTGCTATACTCATCAAGCATGCTGTTTTGGGCAATGCCATTCTTTTACAGCTCTGCCCATTTCCTTTACTTCCCAATGTGCTAGAACCCAAGTACATCCTTGAACTCTTTCATTTTCTTCCCCAATTAACTTTCAGGTTTTTTGCCTAGTCTCTGTTGATCTTTGAGCTTTCTCTGACCACTGCTTGCAGGAGATTGTAGAAACCATTGGTTTATGCTGTGGGCCAACTGTTTCACTGGGAATGACTTTGAAGTTGCTGACTCTACCCCCAATGCCCTCTCCTTACTAGGTGAAGTCTACTAGAGTTGCATGTTGCCCACTCTTGTATGTGATTTTGTGATTGTCTCTCTTGCTGAACCATGTGTTGGCCACCATCTAGCCATTCACTAGACAGAAGTCAAGAATGGCTTCTCCTCTTCCTGTTGTCACACCGATATCCTGTTCTTTCTGCCTGTCCTGATATATGTATTCAGGTCCCCTGTTATTAACACCAGCTCATCTTTGCTGCTTTACTTAACTGCTGTACTCTTTTCCTCACTATCACAACCCTGCTGTGGGGCACAGGCTAAAATTATGAATATTACCCACATTCTTACACTGGAGTCTGATTGTTATGAGTTTTTCATGAATTCTGATGACATCCCTTACACTCCTCTGCATAGAAGATACTGTACATCACAAATGTTGCCCAAATAAGTTAGGGTATACAAGCCTCCCCTCCCTGGCACCATTTAGAGTATGTGGTGTTGCCCACAACTTGATTCTTAGGGAACTTTGAACTGAAAACACCCAGTGTGTTTTTTGTGAGGTGGAAGAAAACCCAGGGAAACACAAGGAAAACATACAAACTCTACAAAGGCCTCAGGTCAGTATCAAATCCTATACATTGTGCATGGGAGGCAAAGACCTTAATGATTATGGCAGCTAGGTCCTCCTTCCTTAATATAAGATAACCGTGTCTTATGACTCTATGCAGAGGAGTGTGTGCCATGTCAGGGCTAGCCATTCAATGGTGTAATAATTGGCTGTTTGTGATTTTGTCATATTAACTAGTATCACCAAAAAATGGGCATATGGTCTCCAAAGCCCTAAGGTGCACATTCTTTTTTTTCCAGTATAACGTCTCAGACTGAACTAGCACTAGTATGCCTCAACAAAACAACATGAACACCCTTTTCTTAGTATGATGATTTCCTCTTTCATCATGTCAAAACTCCCGCTCGTCCTGTAGTTCCTAGATTTTAAACACTCACTTTTTTCCTATGCATAATTTTACCTATCCTTTCCCATTCCACTCATATCATAAATGCCCTATCTTTGCAATAGTCTTTAAATCTTTGCTATCAAATTCTGACAGAAAACCAAACTCCATGTAGTTTTACTTCTATTTTGTATACATCCATCTGTCTAACAAGGATAAAGATATATATTTTTCACAAAAGACCATCTGCATTATTAAATATACATTATTAATATACAAACTGATTGCCTAACCATTCACAAAAGCTGCCAAAATATCTTATGTTTACTTATTCTGAATTTTACAGTTCATGCAGTCTTGTATTATTGAGATAAATCCTGCATGAATCAGTCACTAAAACCCTTCATGTACTTTTTCCACATTTATAACAGTTTCATCTGCATCTCATTAATACTCAGAATACTTTAAAAGTAATAACAGAGATAATACTCAGAATACCTTAAAAGTAATAACAGAGATTTGAATTCCTCAGGGTCTGTATGAACCTGCAAGAGACCGATATCACCTCCACTGTGGAAAGACTGTTAAAAGCAAAGTAAAGGGAAAACATTCCTTCTGACCCAACATATTATGATAGGTCACACAGAAGTGACAGAACAGGTCTTAAAATAGACAATGGCCAAAATGCATCTCATTAAAAAAGAGCTCGGATTCCCACAAATAGCTTCTTGTGAATCATCAGTAGAGCCTGACAGAAATTAGTTGATATTTACAAACTTATACGTGGTGAGAATTACAAACGCTATTATAACATCCTTAGCAGACCAGAGTTCTGCTGTGGCGACCCCTAACCGGGAAAAGCCGAAAGAAAAACAACTTTACTCAGTCAAAAAAAAAAAAGAGCACATTTAGAGGCAAACTCATGAGTATGGAGATACAAGATGTGAAGCAGCTGCTGAATGACAGGGCCAGACAATTCAAAAATTAATGGAAGGTTTATAAAAAACTTTCTTTATAAAACCAGGCAACAAGTCTTATTTGGAAACCACAAAATATACTAGACTGAAACAAATACAAAAATTGTTAGTCAGTCCCAAAATCATCAATATCTTTGACTACTAAAAGACAGTAACAGTGAACCCTTCTCCAATTCTGACATAGCTTAAACTTTTCCTAATGCATTACAGTCTCAGTCTCCTGTATCCATTTCTAACACCCACATGTTTCCTGCATACTGCAGTATCCCTCTGAGCTTTCACTTTAAGTGCATTACCATAGCTTCAGTTTACTCTCTCATCAATACACAAGTTGGTTTCCCTATTTTTCCTCTGGCTTGACGTCTATTTTTCTTCAAAAAATCATCAGCTTACATTGCTTAATGTTTTACATACATACTTAACATTTTGCTTCCATCTCATATTAAACCACCAAACTGGAAGTCTATAGTTATTGCCCCCATAGCCAGCCTTAGGCATAGGCCAACTAGGCGGCCGCTTTAGTAGGGGCACTTTTCCAGTATTTATTTGGTGTAGGTAGACCAGGATGGGGGCACTGGTTGGTGTGGTGGGGGTACTGTGGTACCCTTTTGCCTAGGGCACCAGTTGACCTAAGGCCGCTCCTGATTTCCCCTTTTTGTAAAGCAAGCAATTGTCCCTGGAAGAACATTATAAACTATCTGCATACTTTCCTCATTACCAAAATTACAGGGAAACACACACACACACACACACACACACACACACACACACACACACACACACACACACACACACACACACACACACACACACACACACACACACACACACATATTATATGAGCAATTTCTCACTTGCACTGAGGTAAGTAAGATTTTATGTCTTAATCAGTATGACTTCAAACCAGGCAATAATAGAGCAACCTCTGGAATCCTTACAGATGGGAACTGCATATGTGAGTTGGGAAGATTGCATACTCGTTCTAACACTAAAAGAAGTTATGTCTTACCATACGTTCCATCTGTGTTGTTGATCTTTGTTCATTCATTACTGATGGGTTATCGGTTCCGTCCTTGGAACCAAGCCAGCCAAATATCAAGCTCATGTCAGCCAAAAACTCTCGAGCCAAGGTCCTACCCAGAATGCTCTGCTCCCTGTTACCTTATATTGAGTTTGCAAGTTGATAGACAAAAGTAGAGGCTACCTCTGGTCATTAACAGCCCTCCAATAAAGGAGTATATGAGATCAACCAGGAACCTCTGGATGGGGGATGGAGGGTGGGAAGTAATGAATGAACGAAGATCAACAACACAGATGGAATGTTATGTTAAGACATAACTCATTTATCTGATGTTGTTAATCTTCATTCATTCCTTACTGATGGGACAGAGTCCCCAGCTACCTGTATCTCCAGGTGGCCTTCATGGAAGGACAATCCTGAGCACCATGGAGCCAAAAGAAGCTCTACCTCTGGAGGCCAAGTCCAATTTGTAATGAAGAATAAAGGTATGATGTTTGGCCCAAGTCGCAGCTGAGCAAATATCACTGAGGGAAGCCTTAGCATGGAAAGCTGCTGAAGCTGCCATAGATCTTGTAGAATGTGCTTTCACTCTGTGAGGCAAAGTGACATTGTTTTTGTTGTAGATAAAGGTAATACAATTTCTCAACCATGAAGCCAATTTAACTTTTAAGACAGAATGACCTCTAGATCCAGAAAAGGCCATAAACAGTTGGCCTGATTTACGGGTAGATTTTGTTCTGTCCAGATAAAAACATAATTGTCTATGAACATCCAAGGAGTGCAGGCAATATGCTCCCTTGTTAGAGTGGTTAGGAAAGAACACTGGGAGATCAACAGATCAGTTGATAGACCACTCTGACACCACTTTTGATAAAAAAGAAGAATTAGTTCTCAGTGATACCCTATCCTTATGGAAGATAAGATAGGGAGGATTAATGCATAAGGCTTGAAGTTCTGACAGGCTTCTGGCCAATGTGATAGCAATCAGAAACAAAGTTTTCCAAGCGAGATATTTCATATCACATGTAGACGCAGGTTCAGAGGGGAGGCTGTTAGAGCTTGCAGAACCAATGCCAAATCCCAAGGTTGTACCAGTTCTCTAAAGGGAGGTTTTAGGTGGATAACCCCCTTCAAGAAAGTTTTACAGAGTCTATGTGACATAAGTGAAGAATCCAGAAAACCAATGTGGAAATTTGAGATGGCAGCTAAATGCACATGATTAGTAGAGGCAGACACCCCAGAGTGGAAAAGATGTGATAAGTAATCCAAAACCACCAAAACTGGAGCTGACAAGGGGTCTAATTGTTGATTTGCTGCCCATAGAGAGAACCTTTTCCATTTATTAAGATAAATTAGCCTGGGGGACAATTTATGAGATGCAATAAGAATATTGTGCACAGGGGAATGAGAGGTTTTCCTGTCTGGCAATCATTGGAAGTAGAGAAACCAAGCTGTCAGTTTCAGGGTTGTTAGATTGGGGTGAGTCAGACCCTGTGGATGGAAGATCAATGTTGGCGATGGATTGAGGATCCACGGTTGATCTAGCAGATGAGGCCAGAGGAAGGGAAACCAGACTTGTCGAGGTTAATATGGAGCAATGAGGATCATTTTGCTTTTCAACTGTTGTGGTTTCTTCAGAAATTGAGAGATGAGGGGGAGAGGAGGATAAGCATAAAGTAGACCCGAGGGCCAAGCATGGACTAGAGTGTCTCTCTGTGACTGTTCCCAAGGGGGGATCAGGGCAAAATAGTTGCTGCACTTGTAGTTGGTTGGGGAGGTAAATAGGTCACAGCAAGGCTGGCCCCAGAAGTTGAAGATTCTTGCTGCTATCATAGGATTGAGGGACCACTCGTGTGGTTGCAGAATGCACCTGCTCAATTTGTCCGCTATCATGTTGGAGCTCCCGGGAATGTGGGTTGCAATTAGAAAGCAGTTGGAAGCTATCACCCATTGCCATATTCTCAAGGCCTCTCAGCATAATGGGTAAGATCTGGTGCCCCCTTGTTTGTTGATGTACAAACCACTGACATGTTGTTTTACTGAATTGCAATAGACCCTGACGGAAGGATGGAATGAAATGCTTGCAACACTAGTAGCACCACCCTTAGTTCCAGAACACTGATATGCAAAAGGGGCTCTGTCTCCAACCAGGTGCCTTGGGCCAATTTTCCCTGACATAGCCCCCCCAACCCCATCTGTGGTCACCGTGGCTATCGGTTGATGGGGGCTGAAGGGGCGAGACCATTGTTGGGGATTTCTAGACGTCCACCAGAATAAATCTTCCTAGCATCTCTGATTTACACTTATCTGAAAAGACAAAGGATGTTGTAGAGGGTATCACTGAGTGACAAGTAGCCACTGAAGGAGCCTCATGTGGAATCTAGCTAGAGGAACAATGGTGATTGAGGCTGCCATTGACCCCAAGATTTGGAGTATAGATCAAGCGGGAGATTTGTGGTGACAGAGCAGTGGTTGAACCTGTTGCCTTATTCTTTGAAGCCTGTTGTCTGGAAGAGATGCTGTGCAATTTCTTGTGTCCAACAGAACCACTATGAATTCCAGAGACTGAGCTGGGGTCATGTTGGACTTCTCCTAGTTGACAGTGATTCCTGGCTTTGTGTTGTGAGGAGAGTATAGTGCAGGTTTTCTTCAAGTAGACGCTTGGTGGGGGTGGTAAGGAGTCAGTCGTCTAGATATGGAAATGCCTGGAATCCTGGAAGTCACAAGTGAGAGATAACCACTGCTATGCATTTGGTGAACACTCTGGGGGCTGTAGAGAGACCGAAGGGCAGAGCTTGAAATTGGTAGTGATTGGCTCTTATGCAGAAGTGGAGGTATCTTCTTGAGCATGTGTCCATTTTTATGTGGTAATACGCATCTTGAAGATCTACAGAGTACATCCAATTGTCTTCTTCCAGGAGAGGAAGGATATACTGAACCATGACCATCTGGAATTTCTCTCTTTTTACAAATTTGTTCAGTGTGCCGAGATCCAAAATTTGCCTCCAGTCCCCTGTCTTTTTTGGCACTAAAAAGAATCTTGAGTAAAAAACGGATCCTATCTAGTCTAGAGGGACCACCTGGATGACTCTTTTGTAGCAACTTTTTGATTTCATGTGCTGCTGCTTCCCTTTGACTGGGCGGAACATCGGGTGATACTCTGCATGAGACTGGACAAAGAAGGAAGGGGATACGATAACCTCTGGATATTATCCATTGTACCCAAGAGTTGGTAGTTATATTTCACCAGGCAGCGGGGTACAAGGAAAAATGACCCCCAACCACTTCCAGAGGTGAGCAGTCGGGCAACTCTTCAGGAGCGCTGATAGGGTTGGCCAGAGAATTAATCTCTGGAACCCCGGTTTCATGGACCTCCTCTGCCCCAAAAGGGGTTGTCTTCCATTGGAGTTTACCCTCTGCCCCTAGGGAAGAACTCAGAATATGCATCACGGAAAGAGCCCTATGATTTTCTGTGCCACATCTTCCCACTCCTCTGATTTCTAGAGTAGAATCATTAAGGAGTGGAGTGTTTGATACTAATGGCAGATAGGGTCTTGGCATCTTGTTCACACCTTGCCAGTATATCCTTCACATTAGGACCAAACAAAGAAGCAGCCTCAATGGGGGCATTAATGAAGGAAGCCTTAAAGGAGTCTACAAAGTCACAAAGGTGCATCCAGGCATGTCGTCTGCTGACTATACCCATGCCTGCCGCTCTAGCCACTCCTTCTGTTGCGTGAGAAATAAGACACATGGAAAAATTGGAAATGGAATCTAAGGTGGCTATCTGAGAAGCCACGTTATCACGGACCTCATCAGAAACAGTTCCTGCTAAGGTTTTAGAGAGCTGGTTGATAAGATCCCTCTGAAGCCAGGTAAAGTGTGCCAAATTGTTCAAAGACCTTATGGTGAAGGTCGATGAATCAAACACACGCTTGCCTAGTCTGTCAATTGCCCAGGACTCCTTGTTGGGTGGATGGACAGTTTGTCTCTCGTCAGCTAAATCCTTCTTAGTTGCAGCCGCCACCACCATAGCATCTACTGGAAGACCTCGTGACCAATGTGGGTGCTCAGCTGGGGGCGATAATATTTTATCTGGTCTCCTTGGTATCACTTCCAGGGTGTAAGGAGCCTTCCATGCATGCTGGACAATGAGATGGACGAGCTCATCGACAGGTAGGGTGACCCAGGCGGTAGGGGGCTGGGCATGAAAAGCCTGCAGGAATACGGATTCCTCAGAGAAAGGATTAGAGGACTTCCAGTCACCCCTTTGTCTAAGGATCTCGAGGATGTCACCAAAGGACACCTCATCTGAGGGTGACCATGGGGACCCTTCCCCATCATCAAAATCTGTATATTCAGTCAACAACTCCTCAGTGGAGTCCATGTGCGTCCTCTTGCATGATGCTTTGCAGGGTACTTCCTCAGTGGGAGGTTCTGGGGAAGACTGCAAAGAGGGGGTCTCCTGAGGAGTAGAAACCTGAGGCTCCTGTGCCTGGTGTCTGGTGGTTGTCGCTTGTGACAGTTGCGGCACAGAGAGGGGAGAGGACTCTGACATGTAAGGTTTGCCAGCAGAGGCATGCTCCCTCTCCATGGTCTGGAAGGCCAGCCCGCCCAAGGAGGGATGGGAGCCCAGAACTAAGCATGACAACCTCGGAAACCAGGGTCACACTCCACCCCGATGAGCTGACCCCTAGACCAGGAGTCTCAATAGGACTGTGAACCATGTGAGAGAGAGAGTATTCCTGGAGGGTGCCATAGAAAAAACTGGCATAGAACCAGGAATGCCTTCTCTCACAGCACAGCCACTGGCCTGAGAAGAGCCCGATGCCCAGTGCACCAAAGGCCACAACGATGACTCCAGTTCCAAAACGAGATCCACTATTGGAGTTGGAGGAAGGGAAGCTGCTGTTGGAGTAATAGGCTTCAAAACTTGAGTAGGAGTTGAAGGAGGAGTGTATGTTGGAGTTTGAGGAGATATACATTCACATGAAGGAGGGAATGTGGACTTCAATGGGTGAGAGAGACTTCTGGCCGCAAGCAACTGGACAACAACCCACAACACATTTTGCTCAGAGAGGTTCCTGGATGAACTCATAGAGAGAGCTGATGGTTATTCTGGCCTTTCTAGAAAGGGACTATACTGATTACCAGCGAATGGATCCAAAGAAGGAGAACACTTGATCCTTGCTAATTTGAGAGGTGCAGAGCCCAGAACCAAGGATGTCTGCACTGAAGAAAATGGTGTGGAGGTAGTCTGTGTTGGGAGCATCAGTGCCATAGAAGTTGAAGGTGTCTGCACCGTAAAGGCAAAGGTCTGCCCCAATGGGTATGGTGCCATCGAGGAAAGTGTCTGCACTGGTAATATGGGTGGTGCCGAGAAGGACTGCACCAAAGAACATGTTGGTGCTGAAAATGTCTGCATCATGGAGGACAGAAACATCATACTCAGAGCCGAAGGGGACTGTACCTGCATGGACGGTGCTGGTATGGGCTGTGACAGAACTGTCAGAGCTATAGTTGTCTGCACTGGGAACTCTGGTGCCAGTGTCGATAAGGAAGACATGGCTTAAGCCAGAATCATTTGGGGCAGTGCCGAGCCTGGAGCCGACAGGGTCACAGGTGGCAGGGCCGAAGTAGTAATAAATTTCACCTTATTATGAGTTGACTCCCTATGATCTCCAGAGGGAAAAGAAGGGAGTGTCCTCGATGATGAAGAGAAAGAATGCCTCTTACGGGTTTTAACAGGAGGGGGGTGAGCCCTCCGATCCAGAAATAGCCTCAGAGAAAGGATATTTGAGAAGACATTTCAAAATGAATTTATTCTTCCTCTCATTAAGAGTCCCGGTCGAAACATTTCTACAAATCCCACATGGGGGATCCACAGTACGGTGGGAGACATTCAGACAGTAGACACATAAGTCATGGCCACTGAAAAGTGGTAACTTATGGCTATAGTCCTTAAACTGCTTAAAACAAACGCAACTTTTCTTATCCAACATAATGATGTGGAGAAGAAGAACAGTACCAAAAAGAAGAGGAAAGGCTACCCAAAAGGGTAAGAAGAGAAAAGGAAGGATTACCAACGATGGTAATGAAGAATTACCTCAGAGGTAAGAAAAGGGTAATAAAGGGAAAAAAGACTAAAGGGGAGAGTCTAAAGTATACGATAGGGTAGGAAAATATTAGTAGAAACTACATGAAAATCTTTAAAGTCAGAACAATATATAAAACTTTCAAAAAATTAGACACTTAGCTGAGAGAGTGGCTTGACACAGGTGCACAGCAACGTGGCAAATGAGATCTGAGGTAACAGGGAGCAGAGCATTCTGGGTAGGAACTTGGCTCAAGAGTTTTTGGCTGAAGCGAGCTTGATATTTGGCCGGCTCAGTTCCGATGATGGAACCAATAACCCATCAGTAAGGAATGAACGAAGATTAACAACATCAGATTAGTATTTTGCTGCATTCCCTTTTCTCCAAGGTATGGTATTATAGCAGGTATGTGAAGGTATAATTCTCCACATCAAGGGATGCAGGGAGTGAAGTCCAATTCATTTAAGAATGCTTTAAAGGTATAACATTAAGTTTCATAATGTTTAGACTTGTACTATATGTTCCTGCAATATCTGCTGGACATTTATTTTTCTTCAGGCAACTAAAAAAAAATTTATGAACTGGGATACAAGTTGGATAACAGATGCTCTCTTTACTGAATTGAAGAGAATCTTTGACCTCATCCACTATACATCACCACTAAAACAACTATGTGATACTGGATTCATTTGCTAATTACCTGTACAATAGAAATATTTAACTAATTTCCAAAAAAAATAATTCCTGTCATATAGACAGCATTACTTCATCTGCAATGGATATTCTTGCCTCAGTAGCTGGGGCTGCTCCAGTGTGACAGAATTAGTTTTGATTTGCTTCAAGATTTGCTCCCTTTTTGATATTCAGCTATGCCAATTGTAACTTTTCTCTGTCTTGTTAAAAAGGCTCATTCCTCTTTACAAATTGCTGCAGGATGGATTTCCCCTTATTCCCCTCTTGTAGTAACACTAAGGTTGATTATAATTGTAGAAGGGATAATAAGTTACAGTTACTTTAGAGGTGCTATATTTGGTCCATAGACACATACTATACAAATGTTGTTTTGGTGAGATTGCTGCTAGCTGAAACCACTGGTAAGCAACTTATTTTAGGTCTACTGTCTTAGATTTATCCAGATATCCAAAATCAACCATGAATCAAATCAGTACTGACAGCAAGTATAAGGAAAAGGTATCAAATCAGTACTGACAGCAAGTATAAGGAAAATGTATCAAATCAGTACTGACAGCAAGTATAAGGAAAAGGTATCAAATCAGTACTGACAGCAAGTATAAGGAAAAGGTATCAAATCAGTACTGACAGCAAGTATAAGGAAAAGGTATCAAATCAGTACTGACAGCAAGTATAAGGAAAAGGTATCAAATCAGTACTGACAGCAAGTATAAGGAAAAGGTATCAAATCAATACTGACAGCAAGTATAAGGAAAAGGTATCAAATCAGTACTGACAGCAAGTATAAGGAAAAGGTATCAAATCAGTACTAACAGCAAGTATAAGGAAAAGGTATCAAATCAGTACTGACAGCAAGTATAAGGAAAAGGTATCAAATCAGTACTGACAGCAAGTATAAGGAAAAGGTATCAAATCAGTACTGACAGCAAGTATAAGTAAATAAGAACAACTAGATAGTCAGATCAAGCAGCATACTGACTTTCTGCGATACAAATATGAATATTTGCATTGCTTTCAAAGTATTGAACAGCATTTAGATAAAATAAGACAGACTAAATTTAAAAAACTTTAAAGGGACCAGTTACAATACAGTACAGGGTCAGCTTATCCCCCACCCCCAGTATCAGAAGGGTGGTCAAAAACAACAGATTGTGAACCACGAGCACAATGGGCATGAGGGCCAGGACACTAATGATATGCAACCGCCTAGGGATGCATTGCAGCGAACAGATTCCTCGAGTTCCCCCCGATAATGAAGAGACCAACAATGACAACATCAGAAGAAGTGAAAGAATCAGAGTTCATAATGGTAATAATAACAACGAAATAAGAAATAACCAACAGCCCACTGCTTCAAATTTTAAACAGGGTTTTCCAAGACGCAACCAAAAGAAACAATGGAACAAGAGAAAGAATCACAACAACAGGAGATGACAGCAATCAATCAACAGAATATAACTTCTGATGTAATTATAAAAAACAAGCAAGGTGATTTTACTGTCTATAACTTCTCCTCCTTTCATGTTTCAGACCAACTGGTGGATATACTGTCAAAAGGCTTAACATTTGTTCCTTCACACAAAATGGACTTGGCACAAACTATATGTGACTTAAAGTTATTTGTGAGGAAATTAAATTTAAAACAACTTTTGGGTGGCCAAATAACTACTAATAATAGTCAACTTAGAGTTGCCAGTTGCTTTAATCCACCATTGCATAATGATTTGTATATTTTTGAAAAGATCTGTGAATTGGACCTCAGGTGTTTAAGTGAAACAAAATATGAATATAAATATAATTTGAGTAAATATGAAAAAGATAGTCTAGAAGTTTTGCTGGCAGCTAACGTGAGGGTAATGAACCCAGATAAAGGAGGGGGTTGGTCTTTATGGATATACCAGCTTACGAAAGGAAAATAAAAGAAATATTAACTTCTGATACATATGAATATGCATCAATTAATGAATACAACAAGGCAAATCAATTAATCAAAAGTTTATTGAATGAATTGTTTATAGAAGCAAGAATAGACTTGCACACATTCAATTATTTAGTGACAGACTCACCCAGGGCATCTTGTATTTTCGGGGTACCGAAAATTCATAAAAGTCTTGATGACCCTCCCTTTAGACCAATAGTAGATGGAAGGAGATCATCCACTTATGCATGTGCCAAATATGTGGATGCTGTAATGAAAAAATATGTGGTAATGGAAGAGTGTATTTTAAAAGATTCTTGGGCATTTTTAGATAAAATTAATAATCTAACATACCAACAAGAATATAATTTTTTGACATTAGATGTGAAGGAGCTATATACAAATATCCCTCATCAGCAAGGGATTGAATGGGCTATAGCAAGAATGAGACAAAAAGGTGCACCAGAAGATGAAATCTCCTTGGTACAAGAGCTCCTTGACATAATACTGTCATATAACTTAATTCTGTTCGATAATCAGTTCTACAGCCAAAAGAAAGGAGTAGCCATGGGCTCTCCATGTGGTTCTAGTTATGCTAATTTAGTGATGTAATTTTGGGAAAATACATATATTTTCAAGAATTGATCACATGGAAATTTGATTAAATTCTATGTGAGATTTATTGACGACATTTTTATGATCATCAAGGGTGATGAGCATAGTGCTAATAATTTGATAAGAACACTAAATAAAACCACAGGCTTTTTGCATTTAACATATACTTTCAATACTACTTCTATTGCATTTTTGGATGTAGAGCTCACTAAAAACAAACAGTATAAAGTATATGAAGTGAAAATATTTAGGAAATCTACATATTCAAATAAATTTTTACACTATTCAAGTGCACATCCAATACATCAAAAAAGGTCTATAATTAAGGGTCAGTTGGTACGAGCGGCGCAAATGATTAATTCGGTGGAATGTTTTGTGGAAGAATGTTTGAATTTGAAACAGATGTTTCTGAACAGAGCATATCCTCCGAATTTAATAGAAGAATTGATAGAAGAGGTCATATATAAAAGGACTAATGGATTTTTTAAACCTATATTAAAACAACAAAGTAATGATTGTATGAATAACCAGAATCACTTAGACATTAAGGTAACAACACAAGGAGTTATACAACAATCAAATCATGTTGACTATAATTTGTCATGTATTTTAACCTTTTCCCTAGATTTCAATAACATAAGAAAAATTATCATTAAAAATTGGGGTATATTACAATATGACAACATGTTACTTTCAAAATTAGGAACATCACCAAAAGTAGTTTGGAGAAAAGGGTTAAGCTTTAAAGAATTGTTGCACAAACAGAAACAAAAAAATCCCCCAATAGTCAATAGGGGTATGATGCAATGTGGTAATTGTTCATATTGTCACTTAATGAAACTAGGAAGTATAATTGAAATTAATGTTTTTATTTTACATACTAAAGGTAAATTTAATTGTAATTTGAAAGGAGTAGTATATATAGCAACTTGTCAGGGTTGTCCGTCCTTTTATGTAGGGAAAACAGAGCAAAGATTAAGAGACAGGGTGTATGAGCACCTTAGAAGTATTCATTTACAAAAAGAAGAAAATGCCCTTGCAAGGCATATTCTGAGTTTCCCTAATCACAGATTCAGTTTCAAAGTTATTGATCAGGTTATGCAGGATATGAGGGGGGGGGTCTCTTTGGTTTATTATTAGAAAAAAATCGAACTTTTATGGCAAATCAGGCTTAATGCCTATATGTTCCCAGGATTAAATGTGAAATGTTCATTAATGTGTTTATTAAAGCTCAAAAGTTTGGATAGATAAATTTTATTCCATGTAGAAATTATTCATTAATTATTAATAGTAAAAATGTAATAAGCTGAAGTATTATTTTAGTTAATTAGTGCTCAGAAATGCTCAGAAATGGAATGTCAAATTGTTATATTTTAGCAGGCGAGTTATTACATGTACTGGTATTTTATACATGTAGGCACGAATACGCATGGAATTAGAAGATGAATATTATCAGGCATAAACCATAAGTTAAAAAGAAATGAAATAAAAAAAGTTTCACTTCATTTGAGATTTTGATAGTAGGTTTTAATAATATAATATATCCGTAAGGATATGTTTTAGTTAATCTAAATAAATAAATATGTGGATGGGACTGCATCATAATTTGTTGATTTTTATACAGAGGTATTGCTGTGTATTTGTTATAAGGTAAAGTTACATATGAACCATTTTAATATAATATATAACTATTTTAGAAATATCTAAGGGCATATATGTTTAAGAATTAATTGTCTGATTACGTTATGTGGCGGGAAGCTTATAAATTTAGCTTTCAAATTTTAACTGACAGTTTCTTTGTCTTTTTCTCAGATGAAGTCTAATGATTTTTGTTAGATGAAAAACGTGGTTATTGAGCATTTAAATAAACTCAGTGGGTTCGAAGAGTGTCGACTTTGTAGCTTTTTTTGTAATAGTTTGTTTTCATTTTGTTTTTTATGATATTCAGCTATGCCAATTGTAACTTTTCTCTGTCTTGTTAAAAAGGCTCATTCCTCCTTAAAAACTGCTGCAGGATGGATTTCTCCTTATTCCCCTCTTGTAGTAACACTAAGGTTGATTATAGTTGTAGAAGGGATAATAAGTTACAGTTACTTTAGAGGTGCTATATTTGGTTCATAGACACATACTATACAAATGTTGTTTTGGTGAGATTGCTGCTAGCTGAAACCATTGGTAAGCAACTTATTTTAGGTCTACTGTCTTAGATTTATCCAGATATCCAAAACCAACCATGAATCAAATCAGTACTGACAGCAAGTATAAGGAAAAGGTATCAAATCAGTACTGACAGCAAGTATAAGGAAAATGTATCAAATCAGTACTGACAGCAAGTAAAAGGAAAATGTATCAAATCAGTACTGACAGCAAGTATAAGGAAAAGGTATCAAATCAGTACTGACAGCAAGTATAAGGAAAAGGTATCAAATCAGTACTGACAGCAAGTATAAGGAAAAGGTATCAAATCAGTACTGACAGCAAGTATAAGGAAAAGGTATCAAATCAATGCTGAGAGCAAGTATAAGGAAAGGGTATCAAATCAGTACTGACAGCAAGTATAAGGAAAAGGTATCAAATCAGTAATGACAGCAAGTATAGGGAAAAGGTTTCTGAACAAATATTTTGTTAGTGACTTTCAGGTTATCTAATTAGTATGGGACAACAAAATGGAAAGTAATAAGGCACAACCATTACAATGATCATGGCGGGGTCATGTGCATCAAAAACAAGATTATTGTAAGCCTCCAGACCCGCAGTTGTAATCTCCAGATAAGTAATGGTATATGAGGCACTAATATATCCTCAGTAACTATAGTATTTAATAACGACTGTGTAATAAAATGCACAAAGGCAAAAACATTGAAAGTGACTCACTAGAAGATAGGGGATAGGATTGAATGACAGCACACAGGCTATGGTAGTCATGGGTTAGACAATAACAGAGCTCCTTACTTAGGTAGCCCACTGTCTAACTAAGGAGGCTATTTTGAGAGATGTGTACTCTCTACTTTTTCTCACAGCTGTCTGTAGTGCTGTTTTGACTATTGTGAGAAGCTCCTTGTACTCAGCAAGAAAGGATACTAATTTGGTCTTTCAGTACCCTGTTATAGCTTTTTTGACTACTTGAAGCATCACTTAGAGAACTAGATGAGGAAATTAAAAGTTAGCAGGTATGCCATACAACACCAAATTCACTCAGTCTTCCATTTTAATAGAAAAATGAAATCCCTATGTCACTCCAGAATGCATCTCAAAATTGTTGCAGAGATGGGGAATTCCAGATTATATTTTCCCATAAGTAAACTTGGAAACATATTGAAAGACAGCATCTAACTTACAATGAAGTAAACTCAAGCTTTGTACATGTGTCTGTGTCTGTACAGGATTATAAAAGTAGTCAGTGACACTTTCTTTAGTTGCACATTTATTTGTAAAAGATCATCAATGGCATATTTCATTGTAATTATGTGTGAAAAAGAAGTGTTTGGGGTGGGAAATAATCCTGATGAGGCTACCCCAGCCCATATTGGTTTAATTGTCTAAGACAGTTGTGGTTAAGGTTGAAATATGTTTTCATGATGCACTTTGATTGACAAAGTAGATGGCAGACAGCTGTGCTAGACTGCTACACTGCCAGGGTGTGGGAATGTGCCTTTTCACTGGTATTGTGCAATCTTAGTGTTAGAATATTTAAGTTACATAAGGGTTTGGGCTTACCTCCTACAAAAAACAGTAGTTTTGATTTTCATGGTCAAAAGTTATGCCTCAGAGCATTCGCTTTAGGGTTTCATAATTTTTTTTTTTTACTTTTTGCAGTCAATACTTCCCTGTAGATTCATAGTGTATATATATACACACACACACACACACACACACACACACACACACACACACACACACATATATATATATATATATATATATATATATATATATATAGATCTACTACTAATGGTTGATGCACAGAAATGTCAGCATACTTTACACTGACACACTTTTGTTGACAAAAACATGTCAACATGCAACAATGCATGCTCTAAGGCTACAAGTCACAACATGCAAAGAAAAGTAAAGTGTTTTTGCAGGTCGGCAAGTTCCCCTGCTATTTATAAATGCTAACTCTGAAAGTGAACAATCCACTGGGAAAGGGCATATCCCCCTACCCTGGGAACAGTCACTCTTGCATGGCTGTTGACAATTTGCACATGTCATCTTGAGTAGGATGATAATACACAGGTCAACTATCCAAAATTTTGATTTACACCAGGACTCCCAAATCTTTTGGGTTTCTAATACCATGATGGGAATGGACCCCATTCCTAAATCAAAGTACGATTAAAGTTCATGAAATTAGTATTATTTCACTCTTTGATATCAGCCAGTAGTGCTCTTTGCAGCACCTGTAATCTGCCCAGTAATGACTCCTTCTGCAGAACCCAGACTGTAAAAGTAGCCAACTCCAAATCCAGCTCCAGACAAGTGACAAGTGGAGTACCTCAGGGTTCAGTCCTGGGACCGCTCTTGTTTGGCATCTACTTCTCTAAAGTACAGGCCAACATTAAGGGACTCTGGCTAACAAAGTTTGCAGATGACTGCAAACTGGGAGCCATTATTGAATCCCCAAATGATGTGGATTCAATACAAAAGGGCCTTACAGAAACAGATGCTTGGTGCCAGAGCCATGGGCTCAAGCTTAATGCCAAGAAATGTAAAGTTATCCCCTTTGGGAAAAACCATGTACAAATGAATTACCACATAGGTGGCAGTACACTAAACACTGAAAGTGTGATGAGAGACTTAGAGACACAGGTGGACAGTGGTCTTACCTTCAATAACCACATCGCCACAACAGTCAGGAAATGCTTCTATGTGGCACACCTCATCACTAAGGGCTTTTCATCCAGAAAAAAGGAGGTCATTGTCCCACTGTACTCATCCCTCATTAGACCCATTATAGAGTACAACACCCTGTTTGGTATGTACCTCACAAGATATCTGCAACTGCTGGAAAGGCCGCAGAAATACCTCACTAAAAGAATCACAGGCCTAAAGCAGATGCCCTATTCTGACCATCTAAAAAAACTCCAGCTATACTCTGTGGCATATCGTTTACTCAGAGGTGATCTCTGCTTAACATACAAGGCCATGTCAAACCCTGAGCTGTTGGACATGCTCCACTTAAAGAAATCCCAATCCCTCAGAGCCACATGCTCCAGGGATCTAAACCTTGTAATCACAATGAACAAAACATGATGGAGGGATAGGTTCCTGACCCAGAGACTCCCCATACTCTGGAATAGACTGCCCATACATGTCAAGCAGAGCCCCTCCTTGGCCCTCTTCAAAAGGAACCATGACGATTGGATGGGAGATAGGAAATTCACCCTGGGGATCACGTCAGTCACCCTGCTATACAGGGGTCCAGGGAAGTAAATATTTTGGGAAGAAATATCCAGGGAATTGTTATGGCTAGGCTTGTATAGGCCCTAGGGCCAATAGCCTAGTACCAACCTATGAACCTATGAAGTTACATGTATTGGTATCATACCTAGATATGATTGTAGACTCTTCTTTATAAGACCTGTTGCTCCTACTACTATTGGAACTGTCTGGGTATATTTCTTCCACAGTGCTCTCGTTTCTGCCTGCAAATCCTGATATTTTATGACTTTGTGTCTCTCTGTACACAGGACACTGTAGTCTCTGGGTGTGGTGATTTCAATGATCAATGCTACTTTTGTTTTCTTTTCCTAGACCACGATATCTGATTTTCTAGCATCTATCTTTTGAACTGTTGGTAATGGATGATCCCTTGTGATGTAGACACTTCAGTACCATAATATTTGCACAATCCCCAGTGCAACAGTCTTGCTACATTATTATGCCTTTCAGTTTAAAGTCCTTCTGCCATTAGTATGTCGCAACCAGCAACAAGGTGTGCAACTGTTTCCAAGTCGGTTTTACAAAACCTACATTTGTCTGTTTCTCCCACATGTTCAATAGTCTTTGTAAACCAAGGTGTATGCAGCCCACTATCTTGGGCCGCCAATATTAACCTTTCATCTTGTGGTTTGAATTTGCATCTCCTTAACCATTCCTGTGTTAATTCCTGATCAACATGAAGATCTTCCAGAAGTTTTCTATACTTGCAACTATATTTATGCATTTTCCGCATTTCTTGCCTTCTCATCTGATCCTTCACCTTATATTATTTCTTTTTTTTTTTTTGGCACATTCAGTTGCTGCCTGATTTTTATCTACTTCTGGTTTGATTTCCATTCTTGCTTGACACAAGATATGCTTCTGTTAAATTAAGTAGAGAAGTCATCTTAGGTTTATTCTCCTCATGTTTCAAAACTTTTACTATGTTTGGGTCTTGTGAGGTCAGCAGATATGTGTTGAGTCCCACAATTGCAGATCTATACATATTATCAATTTCAAGGAGGCCCATCCCTCCTTCGGAATGGGGAATATATAATCTCGGTATGCAATGATTTTTAAAAATCATTTGGTGAGCATGAAGCATCCTTCTTGTTTTGCTATCTAATCTATCCAGCATGTTTTGGGGCCAATTACTCCAAAACTGTAAGTACAGGAATAGCAAATTGGTTTATAGCTTGGATTTTATTCCTAGACGTCATTACTGTTTTCAGGATTAATTGCTCAAGTTCTTTTATATCACATTCTTGTCTCAAACAACGAAGGTTAAAGACACACCAACTAATAATCCACAGAAAAAAGAAGAACCGAGGTCCAGATCCACTCAGAAATACTGTTTATTGAGCGCTTTCGTCTCTCTAATGGAAACTTCCTCAGAATGAAGTACAAATTACCCAACATCCCTTTTATATAAAACATATAACAATCACCTGTACAAATAATGAAATTTCTTAAAGCAACAATGCCATAAAATGTAAAGGCATAATATAAAAGCATAACAAAATATCTATTTTAAAACACATACATTGCATAAGAATGAAGAAAGGAATACATAATAACTTCACATGCACATACATTGCATAAGAACGAACAAAGGAATACATAATAACTTCACATGCACATGTGAACACTCTTAAAAACAGTCCATTACTTCCCTGGACCCCTGTATAGCAGGGCAACTGACTGGTACTACTAACTGTACCTGGTCTGCGTCACTGCTGAAGATGTTCCAATTGTGTTGAATTATATTCTTAATATTATAAAAATACTGGTTAAACTTAAAAATAGCTGATTTCTTGAAGGTATTACTACTAATCTGTCCTACCTCATTTTGAATACCTCCCCCTGTTCCAAGCAGGGGTGTAAAATGTCCACTCAACCTTTTCTTTGTAACTTCTTGGAGAACATCTTCAGCATTGATGCAGACCAGGTACAGTTAGTAGTACCAGCCCAGAACATTGTATCAAAAGAGATTGTAGTATAAAAACATGTTGGAAAGACAAAAACAGGGACTGGATAAAGGTGTAGGTATGGTTAAATGTGGATACTGTTTACAGTTCCAGCACATTCTTGAAGGGAAAGACATTTTGATCCCTAACGATGGGAAACATATTATAAAAGGGAAAATGTCATGTAACAGCAAAGGTGTGGTGTATTTGGCTCTATGCTCAAAATGTCCTTGTTACTACATGGACAAAACGAAAAATGCATTGTGGAGTAGGATTTATCAGCATTATTATGATATTAATAGGAAGGATAAAAAAATGCAATAGCAGTCTATATTAATGCCAATGAAGAACACAGCTTTAATAGGAAAAAGAGGGGGACCCTTGAATGACTTCCTGGAATTAGCAGAACTGAAACGGCAAATTAAAAGAAATGCAACAGTGAGCCCTGGACTAAACAGTGCTGGGTCCATCAGTTCTGTTTTAAGATTGAAAGCACAATTTTTTCTATAAAGAAGGTTTTAATATGTCAACTGTTTTTAAGAGTGTTCACATGTGCATGTGAAGTTATTATGTATTCCTTTGTTCGTTCTTATGCAATGTATGTGTCTTAGAATAAATATTTTGTTATGCTTTTATATTATGCCTTTACATTTTATGGCATTGTTGCTTTAAGAAATTTCATTATTTGTAGAGGTGATTGTTATATGTTTTATATAAAAGGGATGTTGGGTAATGTATACTTCATTCTGAGGAAGTTTCCATTAGAGAGATGAAAGCACTCAGTAAACAATATTTTTGAGTGGATCTGGACCTCGGACATTCTTATCCCAAACTGATGTTTTCCTGGTGGTGTTTTTCTGCTTTAAAGGTTGCATTTGCACATTTATCAAGACCAAATGACATTCTTATATCATCTGAAAAAGTTTTGACAGCTTGCAGTTGTGCTTTCAGTTCTTCATCTGATGAGCTGTACAGTTTTAAGTCATTGACAAAGAGAAGATGAGAAGTCTTTAAACTTTGTTGTTTTCTAGGAGCCAGATTATAACCATGGTCTAAGCTGTTAAGTAAACAGCTTAATGGGTTAGGGGCAAGGCAGAACAGTATTGGTAACAAAGAGTCACTCTGGAATATCCCCCTTTGAATTTTTATCCCTGGGATAATAATTTGTCCTTCATCATGGCTTAATTGCAAAGTGGTCTGCCACTGTTTCATGGTCACTGTAATTTGATTGATTAGTGTAGGGTGTATCTTATACATTTTTAAGCACTCTTTTATCCATGAATGTGAGATAATATCAAATGCTTTTTTGTAGTCAATCCATGCCATACTTAGATTCTTCCCCTTTTTACAGTTCTCCACTATAACTTTATTTAACTACAAATGATCCTTTGTTCCATATGACTTTCTTTCATTGCCCTTTTCTTCTCCTGCCATAATTGAGTTTTCTTCTAAATGACTATAAATTCTGTTGGCATCAATTCCACTGTATAGTTTATATGTCATCGAAATGCAAGTTATTGGCCTATAATTTTTAGGGTAGCTTGCAGGTTCACTCTTAAGTAGGAGCATTGTTTTTCCTGTTGTTAACCAGGTTGGTGTCTTTTCGGGGTGTGCATATAAATAGTTCGTACTCATAGATAAATCTTCATGCAAAGATGTTAACACTTTCAGCCAAAAGTTAGGTACTGCATCTGGGCCTGGGGTTTTTCAATTAGAGACTTTTCTTAACTTTGTTTCAATCTCTCTGGCTGTTACTCTATCCCATTTCATATTCTGTACCTTTAAACCTCTTATTCTTTCTTTAACTTCTTCTATCCATTTAGTATCTTTGTTATGTTCCACAGGATATTCATAGATACTTCTCCAGTATCTATTTCTTCCTTTTCTGGTGGTCTTTCAATTCCTTTTACCTTATTTTACAGTTCTCTATAAAACTTTTTGGGTCACCAATACATTGCTTCTTTTGTACTTTTCTTTTATATTTATCTTCATATCTTCTAAGTTTTTCCACCTGTGCTGAATTTTTTAGTTTATTTGTGATAGTGCATGATAGACCCTGGTCTATTCTAATACTGCACATTGTTTTTATCATGTCTATCTTTCTGAGTATTTTTGTTGATCTGTTCCCTCATCTATACTCTTCTAATAGTGACACTTCTCTTCTTAGTTTCTTTATAGTTTTCTCTATTCGATACTTCCATGATGGTATTCAATTTCTCCCCTTCCTTTCCCTTTTTCAATAAAGTAACATGCACCCATATATTATTATATTATTCCAACACTACACAGCAATAAGGAAGATGTTATTAATCCCACTGTATTCTTATCTGCACTCAGCTCTGAGCATATCTGCAAGCACATTTCTGCAACATCTCCCACACATACACACACTGCCTTCATCTGCATACAAGAATGCACCATTAAATACACTAAGAACACAAGCAAACACACAAAGGCAACCATACCCTCAATGAAATCGCTGGCATCTTCTCAGATTAACTAATAATAACGTACAACAGTATTAATGAAGGAAACAGAAACTGACAGAAAAGGGATGATGATTGCTGTTTCAGAGGAGTAGATTATCCAAGTACAAACACACATATGTAGACAGATATTAACATAAATATAGACATGTGAGTGAGATATCTCCTGGCATACTCATTCCTGAGTGATACAGTATACAAGGCTCTTACACCTTTTATTCCTTTTGTTCTGTTATAAATTGTCACTTTCTTGTAATTCTTACTGGCTGCAGAAGACACTTTCTTCTTATCCAAAAAAATAAATTTTAGCAAGTGACTATGGTGTAAAGTAAAAAAAAAAAAAAAACAACAACAGATACCATGGGTTGGTGTCTTGTCTCTTCTTCTCACCCCTGTTGCTCTGCTTCTGTCATTCTCTGAACCCATATGGTGGCCCTCTCCTTCAATTAATGTGTAATATTTCCCAGTGTCATGGTCCAGGAAATAGCTAGGAGATTCCGAACCTTTCATACCTGACTTTCCCATTCCATACTTGTTGATGTCATCACAGGATACTATTCCGATGTCATCTCTGTAAAAATAAAAGAAAATAGGACAGCAATGTTCAGAGCTCATCATTCATAACAGCATTTAGAATGCAGAGAAAGTTTAAGGGGGATTTCCCTAAATGTTCTCTGTAGTATTTTATTGATATCTATAAGGTTATAAGATTTTATTTGATTATTAAATTTAAAAAAACAGGTAAACAGGCTTTGACAGTGTAAGCACTTAACATATGTTCATTTTCAAAACACAATAAGCACAGATAATATACAGCACTGTGCTGTATATAACTCCCAAAATTTCCAGTAATGACTTGAAATTGCATATATGTAATGATTGCAACGATGGGTAGACTGGGTTCATTTATGCAACACAAATTATTTAACTAAACCAACATTATTCTTGATTAAAATTAAGTCAAGAGTAATACAAAAGCAATGACAAACAGCAGTCTGATATCATCTGGGCTAGCATAATTTACATCTTTGCTTTATTCTGGTTTCCAGGAAGTACTATTGGAGTGTGCACTGACATATACAGCAGTTAATAGCAAGCAGATGTCAAAGTTGACTGCATTGCTGCTTTGAATTTTTGTTTTGGCATTCTTTTGGCTAAACTTTGCTTTTGAAAGATTTTAGGATTTTTTGGCAAGTTTATAAAAACAGATTTATATCATCTGGATTCAAAGAGTAAAATAAAAAAAGACTATCATCATTTTTCTTGTAAGTAATGTTACATTAACTCTTTGCCATGAGAGGAAGGTTAAGAAAAATAAAAGAAAAGGAGGCCAAAGATAATTTCACTTTGTAATCATAGACTTCAAAGTAACAAATATTAAATCACAATATCATCCAAAAGTAAAAATCTCTGTTTCACAGGCACCAGAGAAGCTATCTTCCCAGGGAGGGTAAAAATACTGGCATACATATTTCTATTCCACTTTAAAACAAAAACACACTATTCATATTCCAGCATTTGATTCATAGCTCTCTACAATCATAATATTGCTCATTTTGCTCTTGATTTAGAATGCAATTGGAAGGCTTTCACAGGCATTTGTTAATCAGAAATCTTCTGTTGGTAGTATTTATTTCAAAGTGTGTGTGTGCGTGTGTGCAGTGTGTATGTGTGTGTGTGTGTGTGTGTGTGTGTGTGTGTGTGTGTGTGTGTGTGTGTGTGTGTGTGTGTGTGTGTGTGTGTGTGTGTAAACGTGTCACAGTATATGTGTGTGTGTGTGTGTGTGTGTGTGTGTGTAAATGTGTCACAGTGTGTTTTGTCTTCCCTGCAAGACAGTAGCCAAGGCAACAGCTGAAAAAAGTTTTTGACTATTAGATAATATTTTGATTTTTAATTTCACTTTATAACAGACTTTCCCTCTAGGTACAAAAAAGCATATGGTAAAATCAGCAGGCATTCCATCCTAAACTGCTGAATAAATCCCAATATGATTCTTTAAGGACTAAGCTTCTGTTATCACTGGATGGTATTGTACAGTGACACAGCTATACTAACACTTTGATTACTGTCTAACATTGATTGCGATCATTCTTTGGCCTAAAGTCAAAGCTTTTGACAGAGATTAACATACATGCAACCTAAGGAATTATTTTATACCACAGTGTCATTGTCAATGCCTGCTTCCAAATCCCTGATGACCCTTTCATTTCTGTGGGGATCAGGATGGCCCATTTGATTCTGGATTGCATTAAAAATACTATTGCCCATTATTTTGCAGCCCAGACTTAAGCCATTAGGCCCATCATTTGTTCCATTGGTGGCAAGAGGTGGGAATAGGGACTAAGCTCAATTTTATAATCTGTGGCAACTAACCGGCCTACCCTCTCCCATGATACTTCATGATGCCACTGTTGCTGCTATATATGTCTAATCATTGATGCCTACATGTGTAACACAGCAACACTTCATCCCATATGCCATTCCTACACTCCTATGCACAAACCTGGTAGAAGTAGGTTGAATCACATCCATCTTCTCAAAAATGGGTGAGGAAACAAATGCCACTCAATTCCATCCCTCTCCTCTCAACTCTTCCCTCACACAAATCACTACTCAGATATCAGTTGTCTGGAGAGTTTCCAGGTCTTTACCACAGTAAGCCTCAGGGTTAGGCATGCAGTCTTAGGAATTTTGAGAGAGAATTAAAAGTTCTGGAATATGACTGAATGTAAATAAAACATTATCTAAATTTCAGTTTTGCAACACTGGGCAGCTTGTTTGCATAACTTTCAGAGGATAAATAACAGATGGTATGCCTTTTTTCCCTTGCGTTGCCAAAACTTACCCTAACTTACTCTAAGATGTTATAATATCAGGGCAGCATTATGCAGTGTGTACTGGGAGAAAAGGAATAAATCACTGTCAGACTATAAGACAAGAGTAGCATTCCCCAGGATTTATTGCTTCACACCATTTCCAGTACCAGCATTATCCTGTGCAGGGTCACAGAGTCATAATCTACCAGGCTTTCAGGATGTATAAAGCACAGAACTAATCCTGGAAGTGATGTCGGTCCATCATGGGAAACATTCACTTTCACAAGCACGCTGTACACACACTTATGCTCAAGTTAGATGATTTCTAGGTCACATATATGTGTATATTTCAAGTCTGTGAGGAAACTGTAGCACCAACTGAAATCCTATGTGGACAAAGCTACAAAGGGGAGGATTTGCTGACAATGCATATGGCCTCTCTTGCTGAGTAGTGAACCAGAGAATCAAGCACTGGGAGACAACACCAACAACCACTGCATAAGCATGCTAAAAACACAGGGGTAATACTGAAAAAAAAATATGCAGAGGGCGTGGCCAAGATGGGTAACTGAGAGCAGCATCTGGTGAAAGCTATGTGACTTTAAACATTTCTCTAACAGAAAATATAATAAAAAAAATTAAAAATTTGAGATATTTGTTAACTAAGTTTATTCACTAATAGTCAGAGAAAATATTTATAGCTTTAAGGTCTTCAAACGCTTTATTTTTTACTGTCAGAATTTCCACTGCTTGACTAAGAGAGAAGAAACTTCAACATGAGCCACTCAGGAAGTAGTACTCAGGATTCTTGTGTTAAAAGAGACATATAGTCACTAATATCTGGTAAGCCGGATGTATTACTTAAAATAGCCAAACTGGAAATCAAACTAGAAAGTTTCAAGGAAGAGACTAGAAAGAAGATGAACAATTTAGAAATGCTTATGAAACACAAACTACACAAACTACACAAATCAGCAGTATGGGAGAAACTTTAAATGATCATGAAGGAAGAATAACTGAAGGTGAGTCTCAGACTGAATTATAACTGTCTGATAAAAATAGATGTTTTAGAAAATAGACTGGGACAACATAACACTAGAATTTTTGGTATACCTGAAAAGTATGAGGGAGACAATATAATAAACTTCTTAACTGCCTGGCTACATAAAACATTAAAACTACCTGAAATTTTATCTTTTGGAATTGAAAGGGCATGTGGATCCATGAGATCACCTTCAAAGAAGCTAAAAGGTTTGTACTAGACTTTAAGCTTCAAAACATATGTAAGTATATATTTATAGTTTAAGCTAAAACAGTTTTATGATGAGGAATATAAATGGTTAGCTTTACTGTTTGCTATATTTAGAGTGAAAAGACTTAATATATTTAATTTCACTAAATGTATAACTGTATTTTAAATGTTAAAGAAATACCTCCTGTAAGAGAATGTCTTTAAATTATAAACAATGGAATTGGCAACCTTAAGACTATATAAGTTAAGAATTTTACTTTATTTATTCAGCTTTGTTTAGTATGTACATTGCTGGGTTAACTGAATGTCGGAGCTAAGTAACATGCTAATTAGAAGTGTTAAAGTGCTGGTGACTTTGTTTCCTTTGTTCCTGTGTAACACATTCCTTTCACAGATCATTTATAAAACAAGTAAACTTTGAGAAAGCTTGAGAACAAAAGCATGTTCCGTTTCTGCTAGTATGCTGAATTCTTCCTATCTTGGGCTGTCCTGAAGAAAATCTAGGTCGACGTTCATCACTAATGTTTGTGAAAAAAAGAAAATAACTTTCTTTTTCTTTCTTTTTTGTTTTTTCAAGTATATACGTCAGAAATCTATTCAAAATAATACTTTTTTCTTTTCTTAGAAGTGAAGAATTGGTAAGAAAAAAACTATAGTAATATTTTACACTGAGATGATAGTTTGTTTACATTTTACATGTTAATAGCTTATGCTGTAGTAGTGCTATTAACACATATTAATTGTACACATTAATTGAAAAAAGTAAAGTTAGCAGTTTGTTACTGATTAAACAGCTTAAAAGAACTAATAGGAAGTTAGCAGCTGCTGTGTGCTATGACTTGTAATTTTCACATGCTGTAGTCAAATTCTGATGTAAGTATAAGAATCTTACATCAGATGACCAGCACTTCACAATAGGTAAAACACATATTCAAATTAAACAAGCTGGAATCATTTTACATATATATATATATATATATATATATATATATATATATATATATATGTATATTCAATATTGCTTGCAATAATATAATTAATAAGAAAAATAAACATATTATGAATAATATGCAAATGCACAAGGAATGAGATATTTATTATGTAAGATTAATAAAAGAGCAGTATCAGTAATTAAGAAATATGTATACATACTATAATCTTTAATAATGAGCTGGTGATTAAGTAGCTCTTTGATGGGAGATTTTAGAAATACAAGATATATATAGAATAAGACAGAATGCTAGTGGGAAAATAAGACAGAAACAAATATTTAAATAAACTACTTTTAAGAAAGATGTCTATTGCAGGTGCCTGCATATGGCAGAGATGTGAATGTATAAGATCTCATATGATTTATATATAAAATCATATACAATTATTTTAAAATAATCTTAAAGCTTAAATTTGAAGCTTGGTCATGTGAACTTTGAAGCTTTTTACATGTTGTACATTACTGAATTCACTATGGCTACCTGAGGTGACTCATTTATTGGCTCAGAGCTGAAATGTGAGTGTTTTATTGATGAATCCATACATCCATTTTGATAGAAAGTAAAGTAAATGTTTCGATGTCTTTGAATCTGGAAAGGATGAATGGGATTTGAATTGAACATGTTGGGGTTTTTGAATACAATACAGACTACAAATATTTTTTGACTCCATAGAAATAGAAAGGCATTCTTTTTGACCTTAGTAATGTATATGTTTGTATGAAGTAGTAGGATTTTTAAAATTGCCATTATATTTAGTTATTACAAATGTATACATTCCTTTGGGATCGTTAATGGATTCCATGACCTTATCATTACAGTAGATTTTCTCCAAAGTACAGCAGTTTATTACACAATTTTGAGATACAGACACTTGTACTTTAAAAATTAATTCAGATCTTTGGGTAGTTCTATAAAATATGTGTATGTCTTTTAGCATAATAAATATATTTGCTTATTGATTTCCCTTTTGTATTATAGTTAAGCATGATAAGATTACCAGTCACCTGTTAAGTTTACAGATGTCTTTATCTCTTCAGGTCCCACTCTGTTATACTTACGTATTTAGAGAGAATGTTGAATGAGCAAATAATTTATGAATACTTAATGGATAATTTATACTACTATTACATAAATAGGTATACAATATACTATTTGTTGAATTCTTTAATATTTGTGAATAGAAGAGGATTATTAAACTTTTATGTAGCAATGGTGGGCATAGTTTTAAATATCAAAATATATAACTAAATTTATAATCTCATTATTTTTACCTATATATTATGTTATTTGTAAGTCATGGTAGCTGTTTGCAAGTTTTTTGATGAATGTTTAAGCATTGGTAGGGAGAACAATAGTATGGTAGTTTGTTTGTTTGATAGACAAACTAGGAACTTTGGTATTTATTAGTTTTAGTAGTTTAGTTTGAAAAAAAAAGAATTCAAAATAATGTGGAATATTAAAACATTGTTGGAAGAATGCATTACAGTCTTATTTACAATAAAATTAATATGGTGGATAAATGTGTCATATTATCTTTTAGATAGCTTTAATCTATTATCTATTAATGTAAATGGATTAAATAATGGAAAAAAGGAAATCTTTATTGAGATATCCAAAATTAAAAAGAAGCAACACTAAATTCTTGCAAGATACTCACTTGATAAATAAAGATATATGATATTTAAATAACTTAGGTTATGACATGTTATCTGCTTCTTTTAACAAAAAGAGGAGAGGAACTGCTATACTTATTTAACTTGGCAAAAATTTGCATTCATCCATTACTTATTAGAGATAAGTTCCAGGGAATTAGTGTGTGTGTGTGTGTGTGTGTGTGTGTGTGTGTGTGTGTGTGTGTGTGTGTGTGTGTGTGTGTGTGTGTGTGCGTGTGTGCGAGAGTGTGTGTGTGTGTGTGTGTGTGTGTGTGTGTGTGTGTGTGTGGGTGTGGGTGAATGGGTGACTGAGCTTTTGATTCTGTAGATTGGAACTTCTTGTTTAAAACTTTAGAAGTGTTTGCATTTAAGAACAGTTTATTGGAATATTAAAAATGACTTATAGTCAAAAGACTAATGTATGAAAATATAAAAAAGGGTAGTAAGCATCTTAGATTTTGCAAAAGGAATGAACAAGAAATTTGTACAAATTAGCTCAGATATCAAGAGAGCTTTTGATTTGGTTGATTGGAACTACTTGTTTAAAACTTTAGAAGTGTTTGCAATTCCAAAACAGTTTATTGGAATATTAAAAAACCTGTATAGAGACTCCAAAGCATATGGTAAAATTGGATATTACATTTCTCAAGGATTTACTTTAAACAAAGGCACAAAGCATGGGTGTCTCTTGTCTCCTCTACTGTTGGCATTAGTTATCAAACCCTTAGCTGATAGTATAAGCAGAAATGGAAAAAAATGAAGGATTCTCAATTAACAGAGATTGTCAAGCTAAAAACAGCTTTTTGCAGATGATATTTTACTAATTATAGCAGATTTAAATTATTAAATCAAAGAAATACATAAGGAAATTGAAAAGTCTGAAGAAGTATGGCAGCTGAAATTTAGTAAAAATAAAAGTGAAATTTTAATGATAAATAAATGACTAGACAGTAAATTAGAAAAAAAAAAAAATATATATATATATATATATATATATATATATATGTATATATATATAGTTGGCAAAGAAACTAACTAAAATATTTAGGAATAAAATATATCAAGATGAGAGAAAGATTATTAATAATTTTGAAAAAGTAATTGAAGAAGTGCTACTTCTTATTACAAAAATGGAATTAATGTTTTCGTTTACTTTTGATGACAGGTTAATTCCTATTAAATGATTATATTACTATATATATATATATATATATATATATATATATATATATATATATATATATATCAGATTTAAATTACTAAATCAAATAACTACATGATGAAATTGAAAAGAGGTATGGCAGCTGAAATTTAGTAAAAATAAAACTGAAACTTTAATGATAACTCAATTACTATATAGTAAATTTAAAGATATATATATATATATATATATATATATATATATATATATATATATATATATATATATATATATATATATATATATATATATATATATATATATATATATATATATATATATATATATATATATATATATATAATTGGGAAAGAAATGAACTAAAATATTTAGGAATAAAAATATATCAAGATGAAAGTAAGATTATTAATAATTTTGAAAAAGTAATTGAAGAAGTGATGCTACTTATAAAAAAATGGAATTAATGTTTTTTTTAACTTTTGATGACAGGTTAATTCCTATTAAAATGATTATATTACCCAATATATATATATATATATATATATATATATATATATATATATATATATATATATATATATTGCATTCAATAACTTTAATAACTGACAAAAAACTTTTAAAGAAAATGGAAAAAGTGTTAACTTTATTCTTATTGTATCCTAAAAATCCTTTAATATTGCTGTAATGTTTAACTATATTACATACACTCTGAATAGACTCAACTTACACTAGTCAATGGAAAACCACTCAGGAGCAGATTATACTATTTTTTACCCAGATATAGAATTTTACTATATTGCTGCAATGTTTAACTCTATTACATACAATCTGAATAGCCTTAACTTACACTAGTCAATGAAAAACCACCCAGGAGCAAATTATACAATTTTTTAGAAGTTTATTAAATGAGATAAATTAGAAATATGTAATAATTATTTTCATCTGGTTAACAACATTTACCTTAGAAGGAAATTCATTTCAGTCGTTAGACTTTGCATATATGAAATCAATTCTGAAAACAGTTAAGAAATGTGTTTTTAAAACTCCATTAATATCAAACTAGAAATGTTTGTGCTTTCCCATTGCACACCTCTAGATTTGAGGAAACTCAGAACAATGTAAAAAGGAATGGATTAGTATTATGGTCAGACTGCTCTGAAAAAGAAAAAGCTAAGTCCCCAGAAAATTTAATGAAAGAATATAAGTTGGATGAATCTGCTAACCAGTTATAATTATTATCCATCAGTAAAAAAGTTAATGAATTTGTGGATAATATGTATAAAGAGGAACAGACACGATTCAGCCATTATATGAATGCTATTGTTGAAGGTAGATTGACCTATAATGGAAGCTTGTCCAAGTTTTATAAATTAATTTTAAATAGATTTGAATGTTTTAGATAGTAGCAATTTGAGTGACTAAATAGATAGTAAAATAAAATTTTGTTACTTACTCATGTAAGAATATCTTTAATCTGTTTCATTTAGTATATTCAATGTCTTTTCAAAACTGTTGCTAGCATGATTATTAGCTTGAATAAGAAGCTGCAAGAATAATATGAAATATAAAGGGTTAATTTAGGAATAGTATAAAATGCTGAAAATTAGAAAGTAGTAAGTGTGCTGGCAAACATATATAGCTTAATTAGATATTGGCATCCATGTAAAGGAGTATGTTATTGAGAAACAGAGTCTGTAAAAATAGCTGCACGGATGGTGGTTGAAAAGACATCAACAAAATAAAGAAATGTAACATCAAGCAAGATAAGCTGGAACACTGAGTTTCAGATAATGCTGGAACACCAAGTTCAGATAATGCAAGACTGAGTTTCCCAGGACCACCGGACTTCGGAAAACCAAGGACAATCAAATTAAAAGAACAAAGCAAAACTGTTATACAAAGGAAGACTGTTATACATCAGACTGAGAAAAAAACATCAGACTTTTGTATAAATATGACTGTGTATAAACAAGATTTGGGAATTTGCCTAAGAGAGCTGACAGTATTCATGTTACATGCTTATAGACCCAAAAGTAGAATTGTAAAAGTAAACATAGTAACTGGAGCAGTGTGTCTCAGTGTATTTATTGTACTTAGTACTTATGTTTGTTACTCCCTATAACATTTCTAGGTTCAGTAAAATTACTTTTTGAGTTTGCTGGAAAGGTAGTAAAGATATAAAAGCTGAATGGATACATGTTTATAGATTGTGAAAATGTAAATGCATAATGGGAAGAGAAGTATATTTTAAGGAGTTATGGCCTGATATTTTTTCTTTAGCTAGATCTGTAATACTAATGAATGTTCCACTTCCTGTATCTGTAAAGCCAAAGAGCAAAAAATGTTTTGGACTGTCTTGGCAATTGCAAGAAAATTTATTACAAAAAATTGTAAATAGAACTCAGTTCCTACATTCAAAGACATTTTAAATTTAACAACAATACTATATAAAACTGAAAAAGAAGTGATCAGGATAAAATCTGTAAATCATACTATGAGTTTTAGAGGGTGGGACAACCTTGAAATATTACTATTGAAATACCAAGACTCTTAATGTGTTAACTGTATAAGATTACATTGATGATTCAATGTATTCCTATCATTCTATAACAATATGTGATGTTGAATTTCTTCTTTTCTATGTATATTTTATAAATGTATTAAATTAATAATTTTTCTTAAAAAAGAAAATATGCAGACTATTTTAGAGGTACTGCCATTTGAAAATTCTCGCTAGGAAATGCACTATTATTTTTCTCATACTTCTGCTTGGTACTTAATTCATTAATATGATGCATATTCAGCTGTTTCAAAAGCTTAACCTGTCTGATGTAGCAACAGCAGGCATACACTATTCTCAGATCCAATTTTGCAAGGTCTGACTGTTGCGCTTACACTACCTTGCGCAAATTACTAATGCCTTGCACTGAAGGGCAATGTGCATTTGGTGTCTTATTCCTGTGCATCAGGAAAAAGTCAAAACAGTAACCCTGCTTAATACCTTGACTTATGGTTTTCAAAATTTTTTCTAAGGTAGGGAAAAGAAACTGTGTAATACAGTACCTTAAATATGGCTCTTGTAGAAACACTGCAACAAGAGATATATTTTACTTTTGTATTTTATTCACAGTTTAGGTGGTACACTTCCCCCTAGGCACATGAAGCAACCGGGTTCCTATCAGATAGTCGATCTTCTGCAAGTTTGAATCTCATATGGTCAAGACCATAAGTTAAAATTTGCAGACGTTTGAGCGTTTCAATGGAAATCTCCATAAGGGGAGGTTTCTATTTTGTTCAATGTGGTGTGATCTCGGAGTTGGTGTATTTAAATAGCAGGGGGGGTGCAGTTTATTTTGTTTTCTTTTTTTTTTTGTTTTTTATCTACAGTCAAAGTTTTTTAACTTTGAACAGGATGGTTCAAACATTCCGTGTTCGAAGTTATTAAACTTCAACTATGTGATATAGACCAGAAGAAACCTACTACTATCTTTGTTATGTTTACCTAATATCACACACATTTTATATAGCCATTACTCCAGAGCTTCACAGTGTTTCTATTATTCAGTGTCAGCAGCCACAGATATAAAAAAAGTATCCCTGAGTGATGCTAGTGTCTCCTGATATTACACAGTGGGGAGTCTGTTTTGCCTGGTCTTTCTGTTATTTTTACCTAAGTGGCTTTTCTATGTGATCTGTTCACTCGTAGTTTAATTTTCTGTTTGACACTACCATCAGTGACATTCTATTATAGTAAAACTAATAAGTGATGCATGCCTTGTAGAAACTGATGTGATTAACATCTTCACAGTGTAAGGCAGATTCACTAATTTGCAATACAGTAGCAGGTTCCAAAAGAGTTCCTGTCTGTGTAAGTCCTCCCTAATTCCGTAACACTTGTTCTCAGTGTAAGTTGTTTATTTCATTGTAAAGCCTACTATAAAGAAGCTAACACTGAGGGCCAGATTTCAAAGGACCTGTTCTCAGGGTAAGTCAATCTTTTGGAACTGGGTTCAATGTGTTTTTAGATGAGCAATCATAATGCTTCGTACTGAGCCCAATAGCAGAAATTTATAACATAATGTCAAATCAAACATGGTCCAGTTTCAAATAACTGGATGAAACTGATGAAAGCATTATTATATTTTTATTTATTTATTTCTCTTGGCCCCAAGTTAGTCCCATTAAGTGTATGACCTTCTTTACAGGGGATACCCAATACAAAATTTTTATTGACAAGGGTTAATTTGGTCAGGTACTAGGGAAATTCCCATAGCTTTTTTTTAACTGCTCTTGTCAAACCCCTTCCCAAATGGCTTCAGCTAGAAAATGTCTCCCACTTCTGCCCATCTCCATCCTCTCTACACTTTAGAAAATACTTGATAAACTAATCTACAACCAACTGTCCACTTACATCCAAAGGTACCACCTTCTCACTTTCCAGAACAGCTAGAGCTGCAATAGGAAAAGTCCTCCTTGCTCTACTTGAATATGGATTCCTCATGATAGCCAAAGCCTCAAAAAAAAAAAAAAAAACTCATCCACTGTACAGTTGTACAGTTCATTGAAAACAAAATCTGATTTATTTCCACATTCTCCCATGTTACCCAATTAATGGTAGTAATAGCTTCATTTCACATTTCATACTGCTGTATGACTAGGGTTGCAAAACAAATTGCACTGAACCAGATTTCATCCTGTGCTGTACTTAATATACATTTATATATTTGGAGATTTTGTTTTAGATACCGCAGTTTTGTTTACTTTTCTTCTGTTTAGCTTGTGCAGCTTAGTCCTTCACAACATGACAGTTAAGTATCCTGTATGGCCAACACATATTTCATCATGTTGTATACTTTGTAAATTCAAGCAACTAAGCTAATGGGGAGATTTTCATGTCAGTCTTTTTCTGCTGTAGTATTTGTTATGCAACTTTATGCACTGCAAACTAGTATAACTAGTTAGCAAAACTAACTGTGCTTTACGATCGGGCGGCAGCACTGGCCCTCGTGGTAGCCCCAAATCCAGACGCCTACCGAGTGGCACTCAGGACCCTCAGGACCCCACCAGTGCGAATGCATAAACAACTTTAAAAGCCCATTAAGAGACTCAGGGTAGCCCCAAATCCAGACGCCTACCGAGTGGCACTCAGGACCCTCAGGACCCCACCAGTGCGAATGCATAAACAACTTTAAAAGCCCATTAAGAGACTCAGGGTAAATAAATAACTACCCCTTTCATTGTACTTTGCCAAACACCTTGTACTGTAATAAAGGTACCAGGTAGAATAAAATCTATTGAACACAGGTTCCTTCTACATAAAAATCAACAAAAAGAAATAAAATTAAAGGAACAATAATAGAACTTAGGTAGCTACCATTAAACCTGGCTTCCTCTAAGACCCAGGGAAATCCTGTGGTGTAGCAGCCGAGGTTAGAAAGAGACCTCAGAAACCGCCATATTTTCAAACTAACTGTGCTTTACGATCGGGCGGCAGCACTGGCCCTCGTGGTATGTAACTACTGCATATTGCTCTGATTGTACATATAATAGATAAATATAACTGCAACTCTTACTGTTGTTTTGATTACTGATAGTAATTTAATCAAGAAACCCTGCTTGTAGTCATGATTGTATGCACTGTGTAGATGCAACTGGCGTTTTGTAAAAAAGTATGTGGTAAAAGTAAATGTACATTAGTGTTTTCTTAGATGCTACTCTAGAAATTGGATTAATTGTTAGATCTGGATGCAGCTGTGCATTAGCGACTGTTTAAAAGCTGATAACCGCGTTTTGTTTGACTTATACTGCCAAACGCTGCAGTTGAAAGTGGTTGCTTGTTAGATCTAATTTTCTGGTCGGAGGATGTAACCTCAATTTCAAGCTAGATACAAAGTATTTCATGCTGCAAACACCTAATGTTAGCTATTTAGCTATTGTCTTATCAGATAAACAGAGTGCGTAGTAGAGTATTCATAAGTCGCCAAAGGGAAGGAAATTACTGCTTAATACAACTAGCTGTTATCCAATGCTTAAGATCACTAAGGCTGTTGAATTCATCCTCGTACTGCACTGTGTAAAACTGTCTGTTACTGCATTGTGTAATACTGTCTGTTACTGCACCAAACACTGTAAAAAGTTATTCTCTTTCTGTTGCCTCCATCTTAGGTAGCCCCAAATCCAGACGCCTACCGAGTGGCACTCAGGACCCTCAGGACCCCACCAGTGCGAATGCATAAACAACTTTAAAAGCCCATTAAGAGACTCAGGGTAAATAAATAACTACCCCTTTCATTGTACTTTGCCAAACACCTTGTACTGTAATAAAGGTACCAGGTAGAATAAAATCCATTGAACAGAGGTTCCTTCTACATAAAAATCAACAAAAAAGAAATAAAATTAAAGGAACAATAATAGAACTTAGGTAGCTACCATTAAACCTGGCTTCCTCTAAGACCCAGGGAAATCCTGTGGTGTAGTCCCCGCTCCGCTCGCTCGGGCTTGCTCCTCCCCCTGCCCCTATTCCCACCGCCCCACTACCTCTACATTTATTTGGTCATCAAGCCCATCCCCATTTCCACTACCCAATCAGAACTGTCCACTCCCTCCCATCTCTCTGCCACTCCTCACCACCAAACCTAACCCGCCCACCTGCCTAACTCTCTCCATTTATCTCACCCTACTACTACCGCCAGGTTCCTGCTGACTTAGGTATCGCCCTAGCCCTATTGACGCTGAGATCTCAGCCTCACCATGGACAGAACCTCATTTACCACCCTCCCCTTGTACTTTTACTCCTCATCTTACCGTATCCCTTAACAGCCTATGAAACACAAGCCCTAACTAGAATGTACCTTCCTAAGGGTCAGACCTCCCTGTATTCCCAAAATACCACTACTCTTATCCCCCTCTCTACTCCGCTACTCACCTCATCCCTAAAAGTACACACTTTATTCTTAGGTACCCAAAAGTATCCTCATTAAGAGAACAGCTTAAACTACTAACTAGACTACAAAAAATACTAGAATATTTGAAAAATCCATCACTAATGACGGGACATCCACCCCAACCCAGGCCCTCTTAGTGACCCAGACCCTAACCTCCGCCATGCAGCTAGCAGACCTGCGGACTCCCTCTTTTTGCTCCATCTCAATATTAGAAGCATTAACAATAAAGTACATAGCTTGCATGCCATGCTTGATATCCACTCCCGGACATAATGTGTTTATCAGAAACTTGGCTCAAACCAAGCACCAAGGATGAGGAAATTATCCCTCCTGGATATAACATCATCAGGGCTGATCGTACAACCAGAAAGGGTGGTGGAATAGCTGTGATGTTCAAGAACTCCTTGAGCATCACAATGAATTCACTGCAACCCCAAAAGTTCCAAACCTGGAACTGATTGCTCTTAAGATATCCCTAAACAGACAAAAAGTATTAATCTCATAGTAACCTACCTACCACCGGGCAAAATGTAGAAAATCTTGAACAAACCCTTAGTTGGCTTGCTAATAACTATCCACAAGAAACAATAATATTAGGAGATGTTAATATAGACTGGTCTCTACTCGGCCCAATCAAATCCTCTCCCCATTAACTTACATGGTTTTTCCCAAAATATTCTTTCTCCCACTAGAATTGGACATGCACAACAAAAGGAGAGTATTATGGACTGGATTCTTACTAATAGGAATCCAAATAACTATACCACAGGGACCCTTCCCAATGACCTTAGTGACCACCTTGCTACCTTTATTATAAAACACAAATGTTCAAATAAGACTTCCCCCCATAACTAGATTAGTAAGGAATAGCAAAAATTTTGTCCCTGACCAATTCCTAGCTGATCTCAAGGCTTGTAACTGGCACATCCTAAAAACCCTATCCTTAGATGAAAGTGTTTCATACTTTAATAACACTTTCCTCAAGATACTCAATTCCCATGCTCCTAATCGACTTACGAGAACTAAGGAATGTATAGCACCCTGGCTAACACAAGAAACTAAATCCAAAATTAGAATCAGAGACCAGGCCTGGAATAAGTGGAGAGCCACAAAACCCACGGTAGACCGCATCAAGTTCCTCCAGCTAAGAAATTCAACCAAAGTAGCCGTTAAATCTGATAAAAAACAATATTTTTGTCACCTCCAAGACAATCATCAGTTTAATCCTAAAAAATTCTGGGCTGGTTTTAACCGCTTACTTCATCCTGGTAAGTCTACTACCCCCACCCCCGACAAACTCATGGACAATGACCCAACAGAAATAGCCAACTCCTTTAATTCTTTTTCACTGAGACCATCCAGTCCCTTGCCAGCAAGCTTCCCACGCCTCCCTCAGTGGCAACCCCAATTATAAATACAACCCAAACGGCCTTTAACCTACAACCCATCTCCACCTCCTTCATTCGCACCCTCTTGAAAAAATTGAAACCAACCACCCTCGCGGCTGATCAGCTCCCTGCCAAATACCTACAAATAGCATCTGATGCCATAGCCTACCCTGTATCAATCTTGATCAACCGGACCATTTCTGAAGCATCTATTCCCTCTATCTGGAAAATCTTTTATATCATCCCCCTCCACAAAGGAGGGCCCTCCACAGAAACCTCCAACTATAGGCCCATAGCCATACTGTCTCCCTTAGCCAAAATTATGGAACGCTGTGTCCATAAACAACTCATTACCTACCTCATACATAACAACCTCCTATCAAATACCCAACATGGCTTCCCCCCATCACAGCACAACCACAGCTCTTCTCTCCTTTGTAGACTCAGTCAACCACAATCGCAATAATAAACTAATATCCTCTGCCCTCTTTCTAGACCTGTCGAAAGCCTTCGATATGGTCAACCACCAACTACTGCTTCAGGCACTGGAAACATTACATCTTAGTAAACTAACCATAAGTTGGTTTAATGCCTATCTCTCTAGTAGAAAACAGGCAGTCCAGTGGCAAAACAGCCTATCAGACCTACTCCCAACTAATATTGGTGTCCCCCAAGGATCTATCCTTGGTCCCCTTCTTTTCTCCATTTTCATAAATGGCCTACACTCAATTATTCCCAAAGCCACCTGTATTCAATATGCAGATGACTCCACCCTGATCTGCTCTGATGAATCTCTCGCCAAACTCCAAGCCACAACCCAAAACTGCTTCTCTACTGTCGAAAAATGGTTCTCGGAACTTAAACTCTTACTTAACCCTGCCAAAACCAAATTACTTCTCTTTTTCCCCACCTCAGTGACTGCTCAAACTATAGAACCCCTCAACACCAACAATCCTTCTTTCCATGTGTCCTCCAACAATGGGACCATTATCTACCTCGTATCCAATACCAAACTACTAGGGGTGACCATAGACCATAAACTTAAATTTGATATGCATGTAAACTTAACTATTAAATCGGTTAACAGAAAACTTGGGTCGATGTATAGAATAAAGGCCTTCTTAACTCCCACCAAACTGACTATTGCCCGAACCCACCTACTCTCCACTCTCCTTTATGCCTCCCCGATATTCTCCTTCCTAAACAAGAAAGAACTTAATAAACTAACAACTACCTATAATCACATAGCCAGATTCATAACAGGAACGCCCTATCGCACTCATCACTGCCTAAATTTAAGGTCTCTCGAATGGCTGGAACTGCCCAATTTACTCAAATTCAACCAGCTAACTGAGGCTTTTAAAATTATTAACCATCCAGGTAAAACTCCCTCACTGAACAAAATACTTACCCCGTACTCCAACCTTAATTCCCTCAGGTCTTCCAAAAGTCTACAAGTAAGGACCATTAAATCTAACAATGCTGGCGGTGATGCACTATATGCCAATTCCATTGGCAAATCCTGGAACGCCCTACCAAACAACCTAAGACTTATGCCCTCTCAGCACCAATTTAAATTACATCTTAGAGCACACTTGAAATCCAAATGGTTATGCCCTTGCTCCAGTCCAGACTAATAAGCTATTGTCCCAGTCGTCTAGGCTTCTCTCAGCCTCCGCCTAACCCAAAACCAAATAACACTCTATTTTAGCCCTCCTTGTCTGGCTGTTCAAATCTGTACCTCGTGAAATCATTTAATAATTCTTGTTTTCTCTTATTTGGTCTGTAAGCATCAGTGTATTTAATTGTACTCACTTGTTATAGGTTTATAATTGTATATGTATTAACCAGTATATTATCTTGTGTAACAACATCAATGTTTTTGTTAATCTAACTATGACCTTGGAGCTTTTCTCCCCGGGCCTCCACCGAAAATGGACATATATCCAGTTGGACTAGCCCGGTCAACAAATGTAAAATAAAATAAAATAAAATAAAATAAATAAATAAAATAAATAACGGCATGTTTGCTCTTTAAAATTGTAAGATTTTGCTAATGTGTGCTGATGGCATCTTGTGTGTGTGTGTGTGTGTGTGTGTGTGTGTGTGTGTGTGTGTGTGTGTGTGTGTGTGTGTGTGTGTGTAGGTGTGGGTGTGTTTTTGTGTGAGATGTTGGCATGCTAATAATGTTATGTCTTTATGGTAAGAGAAACAGTTTGGAGAAGTAAATGTATGCTGGAGTTTCCATTTGACTCATTAGTAGACTTTGAATCAATAACAGAGATGATTTAAGATTCAAAACCCACAGATCAAATATGCAGCAGAATTTTCTCTCACAGCAGATACCTAAATGCTTGTATTGTTTAATGAACTGTAATTACAAAGAAAACATTTACCAGAAGAACTGTAGTGAGCTTTAGTGCTAGTAACAGTCTGCATGCTGTTGATTATGTGGTATATACAATTTTTTTATGCATTTGTTAAATGGGTAAACCCTCTGTATCCTTTTATGGGCACGTCAGGAGGTGTGTCTGGACAAGTTACTTGCCCAGGCACACAGTAGGCAAAGGTGGAAGGAAAGAAACCTTGTATGTTTATGTACAGGAAGGAATGTGTTAACAAATCAGAGCCTTAATCCTCTGCACTAACTACCAGTAATTTATCCCAGCTTTGGAAAAAAAACACATAACCAGTCATCTTGGCACTTAAACAGCTTATGGCTGGAGACTTCATCATACACAGAGACTTGAATGCCAATCAGTTTTCTGAGAATGTGCAAGTGGCAAGGACCATATGCAAGGGCCACTTCTTATGCCATTAATAACACAGCCTACATGACGTTCCAACACATAGTAATATAATCTTCAGCAGAGTAACTTCTGCACTGGATACTTACTAGTACTTCCTAGCTAACCAAACAAATTGTGTTTTGTTGTGATAATGGCAAAATGATAAGCAACTACTCTCCATGTGTGTGTCACTAGCATGACAAATGCAAAATACACCATGCTTCAGGTTTATGAAAAACAATAATTTTAGTACTGAGGAATATCTCATATCATTGAAATAAATTTAAGAGTCTAGAAATTTATATTAGTATAACAGAGTAAGTACCCGATTACTGAAATGATTTGTTCATTGTAGTATTTGACAAATAAGCTTCACTTCTAGGACTGAGGTTAAAAATTATTGCTACAGTTTGGCTAAGTAAAGCTTGTGGACTTAAAAAATAGACTTAATAGTCATCAAAACTAATGTGACTGTTTGTTACACGTAATGTCAGCATGAGAACATGGCATAAAAGGCAATATTTCTTACAGCTGCAAGCCGTGACTAGATGGAAGTCAGAGAAAGTTTTACATGGCAGTGTAATGGGTAAGGGAAACTTTAATCTTTGAAAGTCCATTAGAGTCAAATGCAGAGAAGTGAGGTAGAAGGAAGAGGGATGTGGTGTTTCTCAGGGCTGAGGGAAGTGGGCCAAGCAGCGCAGGACAGTTTAAGAAGCCAATAATAGTGAGAATAAGTCTGACTAAAAATATAGCCCAAGTGACATCAGAGGCAAGAGGTGCAACAGAGGGCTAATAGAAAAGGGGTCAGTGAGCTTCTCAGTGTACAGGGTAGTGGTGTCTTCTTAAGAGTATAAAAGATTAACATATAATCCCAGTACAGAACATCGGAAAGGACAGATTAAACTGTGCTACAGGATAATGCAGGGTAGTGCCAAGGTGTGTGTGTGTGGGGGTGACAGACTGACAAAACAGGGAATAAAATACATGGCTAGTAAGAAAAGACAGGAAGAGTTTTGGAAGAGTGATAACAGTGCAATTAAAGTAAGCCAGAAGAAACAGTGGGCAACCCTTGTGGACAAGTACATGTTGCTTAAAGTGCCAGTCACATTCTTACCAATAAAGTGTTATTTGTTTACTTATGTAACATTTGACAATTAGGTAGGTGAACTGGTCCAAGGACCCTTTCCAGTCATGACCCAGGTCAGACAATACAACTAAATATACCACAGAATGTACAACTATTTAAACAATAATTTACTTTGGCACTGACAACAACATAATTGTAGATATAGCACAGTACTGAGTTACCATTTAGGAAGAGAGAGTTTTAAATTTTCAGGTAGGTATAGTTCAGTACTGACAGAGTAAATTAACTTTCAGTTGAATTCCAAAGAAGCATTTTAATGAATATAAGAGCTAAATTAGACTTAAACCAGAAGATAGAGTACATAATTGTTATTCACATAATAAATGCTTTTTATCTTACATCTCTGAAACACTTACAAGCATGCTGTTTTATCAGATAGTTTTTTTGTTGAAGTTTAGAACTACTAAGCTCTCTGACTTGTCTTATTTCTCCTGGGAATTTATTCCAACAGTAAAGTACATTTTTTAGAGAAGGCTTTTTCAGTAATGGCCAATTTGTAAGGGGGCCTTGCTAAATGAGTGCAATATGTATTTCTAACAGTATAATTACATTCGCATTTAAGGAGTCTGGTCTTTAAAGGTGGACAGTACACGGTATTTAGGATCTTGTAAGTAAGGGTGTTTAGCAGTAGCTCATTTCTTGCTAAGATTGTAAGTTGTTTACCATTCTTTTTTGTATTGCAGTGGTGTTTTCTATTGCTAGCCAGGTTGTTGAAGTGCAGTATTTTATTCTTGGTATTTTGTTATAATGTCATATAACCAGCTACGTCTACAACAATAAGGGGAAGTCTACTTTCAAACCTGGGAAGGAGTACATTGATAGCTATAGAGTGAATGGCATCTGGATTCAAGATAACTGATAGACTGTTTAACTTGTCCTACTTTATTAACTTAGATCTTTACATGAAGAATACAAGAGAGAGGTGGATCTAACACAACTCCTAAGTATCTTTGAGTGGTGGCTGTAGGCAAAATGTAAGATGGATCTATGATAACAGGATAGGGCATGTCAAATGTTTTGAGATGGGCCAAACAACATGACAGTAGTCTTGTTGGTATATACACAAGTTTGTTGTTACTTAAAGAGCTTCAAAGTACTTCAAAACCAAACTGCAGCTTTGTAGAGATTCCATGGGTTGAGTTCCCACACCTTGTGAGCACTACATCATCGTCTGCATATATTAAGAAGTTAAATGTTGGGAGGTCCTAAGGGAGGCTGTTAATAAATAATGAGAATAGAAGTGGTCCAAGAACAGAGTGGAACATCACAGAAAATGTTTCCATTTACTGTGGACTCATAAACTCTGTATATAGTGTAGGAGAGAAAGACTGGAGAGGAAGTTATTAAATCATTGTACAACCTCTGTAGAAAAGCACAGTTTGTAAGTTGATTTATTAATTGCTCAGGACTGTCTGTTTCAAATGCTGTTTTGAGATCAAGAAATATAGCACCATTCATTACACCTTGATCCATATTGTTATAAATGCTATCAGTGAGCATATATATAGTGCAGTTAAGGTACTGTAATTGGGACAAAAACTGTATTATTTAGCAGCTAAAGTAGCAATTATAGAAATTACAGCAAAGGAGCAGCATGCTTGTGAGCTCTTTGATCGTGAGTTATGTTAAGCCTTGTGAGCTCTGCGATTATGTACTAGCTTAGGCCTTGTGTGCCCTGTGGTCATGTACTAGCTTTGGCTTTATGAGTTCTGAGATCATGTGCCAGCTTAGGCCTTGTGAGCACTGTGATCATGTGCTAGCTTAGGTCTTCTCAGCACTGTGATTGTGTGCTAGTGTAGGTCTTGTGAACTCTGTGCATGTGTGCTACCTTAGGCCTTGTGAGAACTGTGATCATGTGGGAGCTTAGGCCTTGTGAGCTCTGTGTGATTGTGTGCTAGCATAGATCTTGTGAGCTCTGTGAGCATGTGCTAGCTTAGGCCTTGTGAGTGCTGTGATCATGTGCTAGCTTAGGTCTTGTGAGCTCTGTGAGCATGTGCTAACTTAGGCCTTCTGAGCTAGGTGATCATGTACTAGCTTAGGTCTTGTGAGCTCTGTGAGTGTATGTTAGCTTAGCCTTTGTGAGTTATGTGAGCATTTTCTAGTTTCAGCCTTATGAGCTCTGTGATTGTGTGCTAACTTAGGCCTTGTGAGCTCTGTGATCATGTGCTAGCTTACGTGGTGTAGCCTACTGAATTAGCATGTGTCAGTATGCAATTTGCAGTGTTTTCTGTTTATCCTGAGATATGTTTTAGTCTGTGCAGAGCTTTCATGACATCTTATGAGTTTACTGTGATGAATGACCCTTGCCATATTCAACTCTTATACCACCTTGCATACCTAAAATTCGTTGTAGTAATGTGTCAGGGTCACGTGGGCTATATTGGCTCTAAGTTACAGCTGAAGGAAGGGGAAGATCAGCAAATGATACACTGGGTTAAGAAAATGTTTCTAGTTTTGCTATTTGAAAAAAAAGTTAGGGAAGAGAGCAAGTATCAAGCAATTTCTATCTTCATTACGCCCTGAAATCATAAGTGTGAAGGCGAGGCTCTAAGTTGTGGAAACAGATATATCATATATATGACAGCATGTTTAGCATTTTTAGAGAAAACAATGATGAAACTTAAAAATGAGGCAGATAGGTTCCATTAAGAGATCTAAACTTCATACTGTATACACCAGGATACCTAATAATCACTTATCAGAGTTGTGGAGGAGTTTGACAATGCTGGCACTGATGACATCAGGGCTTGCTTTAATTATGTTAGTCCTGACCTTCTGAGTAAAAACATAGTGTGTGATGTCTAGGAGAGTCATATATATGTAATCTCAGAATCATGGATAAGTCTGTCGTCATGTTTTCTTGCTCATCTGCATGTTGCCAATAGTAAATTTTGATAGTAGTATATAAATACATATGGACTACGATGAGCATGAAAACTATCCTCTGTGAATAGGGAATAGCTGGTGCTTTATATGACACTTCACAATGTATTGCATGTCCCTGAAGCTCACTTGTTGAGTTCTGATGAACTGATAGCCATCTTAAAGGTTGTTCTTTGGAGAAGATGGTAGTGACTCTTGAAACACCAGTAGCATCTCTTTATCAGTCTAGCTATATGATCTCATTTCATCTATCCACTCATGATATAAATGAATAAATCACATCCACAGTGAAAACATACAAAACGTGCCTACGATACAGTAAAACCGCAGTTGCTGGGGTCCATAACTTCTACCAAGAAAAAGCCAAGAAAGAGACTGAATGTATGTACATATCTTACTGAAAAGACAAAGTATACTCCCACAAGTCTATGTTTGTACAAACCATCGTTCCTTTAACTGTTGTCCTGCCCTGCTCAATCTCTGTAATGGCTGTTTGTATATCGACACCCTGTTCTACGTCCTTCTTTTTATAGCCCTATCTGCAACAAACATTCCCCGTTCTCTAATAGCGTAACTCCTTTCTTTTCCCTTTAGTGGCACTTAGCACACTGTTCTTTTTTCCTCCTCTTATTGACTGTAAACTTTGTAGACCACTGACTTCTCCTTCTTACTATTTTTTTCAAAGTGCTCAGTGTTTTCCTTCTACTCTTCTTTAAAACCTCCTTTGCTGCTTGCCTGATTGTTTTTCTTATTCTGTTAAACCGTCTAATCAGCCTTCATTACCTTAACTGACTACCTTAACTATCCCCACATCTTGCTTACATCCCCTTTGCTTCCTCCTATGCTTGGCACCATTTAAAGCCCTGTACAGCAGGTTTGGCACCCTTTCCTCTTCTATGGCATCTGGTGATGTACTAGCGCTGAGCAAGCCTAGGTCTGTTACAAAAGCTTACATGTTAGAATTAGTATTTTTTGTATTTTTGTAATTACCTTTATTTCCCTCCTGAGCCCACTATACTGTATTAATTGGTGACAGATACATGAAGCTGGACTATGAGCTACCTCTGCTAAATTGATATTCATATTATTCCAACTGTTGAGTAGTGTATTATTAGCCTAGACCCGTTTCTTTAATATGACCACAGGGTTACCTGGAAGGTTGTGCTTTGGTGAACAGTCTGCTAATATCATACTGTGCTGCTCTATAACTAAATGAGAGTGCATTAAGTCGGGGGAGAGCACTGTAACTCCCATATAACTCATTCAAATAGGTTCATAGGTTCGTACTAGGCTATCTGCCCTAGGGCATTTATAAGCCTAGCCAGAGTGTGTGTGGCTTTCACCACCCCTTAGGATGAGAATACTATGCCCTTTTAGGGTTTAGTTTACTGTGCCTCTGTCTAGTAGTGACACAGAGATGACCCCCGGGGTAAACCTATGATCTCCCATCCACTCGTCAAGATTTCTCTTGAATAGAGTCAGTGAGGGGCTCTGCCTAACATGGACTGGGATTCTGTTCCAGAGTGTAGGGAGCCTCTGGGTTATGAATCTTCCCTCCAGCACGTCCTATTTATTTCTGTGTTGAGGTTTAAGTCTCTTGTTCTCGTGGCTCTGATGGATTTGGATTTTCTGAGGTGGAGCATGTCCATTAATTCTGGATTGGACATGGCCTTGTACGTCAGGCACAGATCACCTCTGAGTAGGCGGTATGCGACTGAATAGAGCTGGAGTTTTTTCAGTCGGGCAGCATATGACATATGTTTAAGACCCTTTATCCTCTTGGTGAGGAACTTTTGGGGTCTTTCCAACTGCTGCAGGTGTCGTGTGAGATACATCCCAAATGGGGCATTGTACTCAATCATTGGCCTGATAAGAGAAGAGTACAGGGGCACAATGACCTCTCTTGATCTAGATGTGAAACCCTTCATGATAAGGTGGGCAATATAGAAGGTCTTCCTAACCACTTTGGCAATGTGAGTGTCAAATGAAAGGCTACTGTCAACCTGGGTCCCTAGGTCCCTGATTACCTCTTCCGTACTTAATGGATTACCACCTATGTGGTAATTTGTTGGTACCTTGTTTTTCCCAAAGGGTATGACTATACATTTTTTGGCGTTCAGCTTAAGGCCATGGCTCTGGCACCAATTATCCATTTCTATGAGGCCTCTCTGAAGGATGTTTGTGTTCACTGGAGTATCAATTATGGCACCCAGTTTGCAGTCATCTGCGAACTTTGTCAGCCACAATCCTCCTATGTTTGCCTGTACCTCGGAAAAATAAATGCCGAACAAGAGGGGTCCCAGGATTGAGCACTGTGGGACAACGCTTGTGACTGGCTTAGAATCTGACATAGCTCCAGCAACTCTGACCCTGTGGGTTCTGTCCTTGAGCCAGTTTGCAACCCATCTTGTGACATATGGGTTTACATTTAAGCTGGTGAGTTTGTCTATGATGCCCGAGTGGGGTATTGTGTCAAAGGCTTTTGCAAGGTCAAGGTAGGCTGTGTGAACTGCCTTACCCTCATCAATGGCCTTAGTGACTGTTTCAAAAAAGTCGACCAAGTTCAAAAGGCAGGATCTGCCCTTGACAAAGCCAAATTGGGTAGGATCCAATGTCTGTAGGTCCCCAATGTCTTTGTTTATGAGTTCCATAATGATCCTCTCCATAGCTTTGCAGACCAGGCTTGTCAAGCTTATGGAGTGGTAATTTCCAGGGTCCGTAGAAGCACCGCCTTTGTGAAGTGGGACCACTGTTGCCGTACGCCACTCTTTGGGTACGTATCCTGTAGTAAGGCTAAGATTAAACAGCAGCCTTATGTGTGGGTTTAGTTCCTCTTGGAGTTCATGTAGCACACAGCCCGGGACACCATCCGGTCCCACTGATGCTGTGTTTTTAGCTTTAGAGAGGGCGGCTCTCACCTGGGCATCTGAGATGTTAGGGAGGCTACACTCTGCTGGGATAGTTATTTCTCCTTTTGGGGAGGGGAGGAGAAATTTGCACTGAACCTGTCTGCCAGAATGTTGGCAATGTCAGTGGGTTCAGTGTATTTTGTGTCATTTTGGACTAACTCTGAGCATATCTGGGAGTTTCCACCCAGGTTTCTAACATAGCTAAAGAAAGCCTTGTGATTGTCTTTCGTGTCTTTTGCGATTTTTCTCTCAAAGTTGGCCTTGGATGATTTTATGAGTGATCGTAGTTTTTTGCTAGTACTGATCAGAGATGCCTTCCCTTTTAGGGATTTTGCTCTGTCATGTAGTAGCTTCCTCCTCCTCCTGTTGTAAAGTTTGTTTATGGCTGGGATCCACCAGACCGGGCGCCTGCCTTTGGGGGAATGGGTCTTGGTTTTATTTGGGATTGCATGATCCATGCATTCTTGAAGGTGCCCACAGAAGGCATTTGCAAAGGATTCAGCAGTGTGGGTTGTGGTTTCCACTGGCCCAGGGGCCTTGAAGGATACCACTTCAGTCTTAAGAAGTGTGAAGTTGGCTTTTGAGAAGTTCTTCACTGTGGTCTTTTGTGCAGGGGTGGGGCGGGATGTGGATTTCCAGTGAGATTAATTTATGGTCTGATCTTACCAAAGAGGGATATACTTCCGGTGTGGAGCATTTTGTCCCCATGTTTGTGATGATCAGGTCTAGTATATTGTCTCCTCTTGTGGGAATGGTGACTAGTTGTTCCATTGCATTTGAGTTTATGAATTCTAGGAACCTTTGGGCTAGGGTGTTGGGGCTTGAGTAATGTTCCCAGTCTATGTTTGGGTAGTTGAAGTCTCCCAAAATGATGGTATTTGGAGAGACATTCATACTCTCCAGTGTCTTCAGGAAGGCTGTGTGGGGTTCCTGAGTTTGAGAGGGTGGTCTGTAGCATGCTACAAACTGTAAGGCAGTTTTGCCTATGGTTAGTTGCACCTGGATGGTCTCCGATGCTTCGTGCATTGCCACTAACCTGGAGGTGTGGGTATCTTTGATGAAAATGGATACTCCCCCTCGTTTTGTGGTTTGGTCCAAGTTTTGGGGCCAGAAAGCATGATATGAGGTAAAACCTGATAGTGCTGGGGTGCTCTCAGGAGCCTTGAACCAGGTTTCAGTCACTGCACAGACATCGATGTTCTCCATACTGAGGAGGGCTTCGAGGGTGTGCATCTTGAGGTTTAGACTTCTGGCATTGAGCAGCATTACCCTTAGTTTTTTTCCACTTGTGTTTTCTATGGAGGTAGGTTTGTCATTTGAGCCTTGCCTAAAAAGGCACTATGGGGTGGCAAGAGCCTTGGCCAATATCCGAAGCCCAGGGTGACAGGTGCAAGCCATCCCTTGAAGCAGCGTGGCTTGTCAAGCATGTCATCCCAAGCAGACAGACATTGGATCCCCTTAGAATGACACCAGTAATTAAGCCAATTGTTAAAACTGATAATTTTGTCTTAGTACTGTGGCATCATTCTTGGTGAGGGTAAGATGCTGCTCAGGGTCAGGGTCATACCGGCCTGGGCTACATAATCAGAGAGCTCCTCTATGTCTCTTTTCATGTAGTCCAGGGAGGTACGTCTCAGGTCGTTCACACCGGCATGTACAATGACTGAGTCATATTTGTACTTGCTGTGGAGTGACCTGACTGCTTTTGTTATGTGGCGGATTCTAGCTCCCGACAGGCAGCTTACTGTGACCTTTTCCTTGTTCAGTCTGATGAGCGGGACGTCAGTGTGTCTGACTATGGAGTCACCTATTACAAGTGTGTCTGGCATGTTGTTTGGCCTTAAGGGCTGTGACTGTTTAGCACACTGACTTTGTGAACTATGTGTTGCATGTGCTATGTCTTGAGGTGGTGGTTGCTTGGGTGTCTGCTTTGGAGGCCTCTGTTGTTTCAGTAGATTTTTAATCAGCGCCTCTGAGTATGTTTTTGTGTGTTTATGTGTTTGGTTTGCAGTTGTGATAGTTCTATGTGAGACTGGGTTTGTGGTGTGCGTGGTTACCTTCTCCTCCTGACTGGTCTTGCCAGTTCTGAATTGAGAAAGCTCAGCCTCCAGTTTGGCTATATAGTTGCATCTCTCACATATATTTGTATTTGTTGGGAGGAGGAGAGGGTTGTCTGTGTACATGAGGTAATTGTAACATTGCCTCAAGATTCCCAGATTCACCAGCTGAACAGGAGAGGATGCCAGCAACTGACCCTTCGACATACTAGAAATAGTGAAAAAGATTGCTGTGTAACTGAGTCAGAAAGGACCTATATGGAAATGGGTACTCAACAGAATTTAGGTGAATGAAGTACTTTCTTTTGTTTAAGAGTGCTTTACCTGTATAAAAAATGCTTTAGGAGCAAGTGCTGAGCTTTTCAGATAGAGTATAGGCTGTTTAGATTGCAAGTAGAACAGTTCTAAGGGAAAATTGAAGAGCAGACTTGGCGGAGCCAGAAAAAGTTTAACCTTGTTTAACTGGCGCTGCGCCATGCGCACAACCGTGCAAAGCCGTGCAATCGCGGATTTTAAGCAGTGAACTACAAAAGAGCTAGGAATGGTCCCAAACAACCAATTACTACAGCTTCTTGTGCTGAGGTCACTTCCCCCAAGGACAGGTAGGCTGCTCAAGGCACCCTGCTCCCACTGGTGAGCAAAGAAACTTCCTTCTATCCAGGTAAGGTAATGGACAACACAGGAACTACACCACAGCCCAGAATACAGCAATGCCTGTATACTGGTCTAAACTAGTTGAGGAAGGCGAGAAAACAAGGATTATTTTTTTGTTTTTTTGGTAGAAACACACAGAAAATGCAGAGACAGTGATAAATTAGTTACACAGGCTAGCACACTTTAGTGGAAAGCCTCCACAGTTAAATTAAACAAACAAACAAGCAAACTTTCGATCCAATTCGACTAAATGTAACTTTAAGTGCAGATTTTAAAATAAATGCAGTAATCAGTAAAAAACAGTTCAGGCTTGTTCAAAGTAAGCAACAGAAGCTATTTCCAGTGAAAAAAAGCAAAGATACTTAAATCCAGAAGGTAGTCGCTTTTTCGAGTTCCTTGCTGCTAGGACCACTCTGTAAACCCATGTGGAGCTTGTCTGAGCAGTATAGCCAGAAAAAAACGCCCAGAGGCGGATTTTAAGCAGTGAACTACAAAAGAGCTAGGAATGATCCCAAACAACCAATTACTACAGCTTCTTGTGCTGAGGTCACTTCCCCCAAAGACAGGTAGGCTGCTCAAGGCTCCCCACTCCCACTGGTGAGCAAAGAAACTTCCTTCTATCCAAGTAAAGTAATGGACAACACAGGAACTACACCACAGCCCAGAATACAGCAATGCCTGTATACTGGTCTAAACTAGTCGAGGAAGACGGGAAAACAAGGATTATTTTTTTGTTTTTTTGTTTTTTTGGCAGAAACACACAGAAAATGCAGAGACAGTGATAAATTAGTTACACAGGCTAACACACTTTAGTGGGCAGCCTCCACAGTTAAATTAAACAAACAAACAAGCAAACTTTCGATCAAATTTGACTAAATGTAACTTTAAGTGCAGATTTTAAAATAAATGCAGTAATCAGTAAAAAAAAACAGTTCAGGCTAGTTCAAAGTAAGCAACAGAAGCTATTTCCAGTGAAAAAAAGCAAAGATACTTAAATCCAGAAGGTAGTCGCTTTCCTCTTTAGTGGCACTTAGCACACTGTTCTTTTTTCCTTCTCTTATCCATTGTAAACTCTGTAGACCACTGACATCTCCTTGTTATTACTTTTTTTCAAAGTGCTCAGAGTGTGTTCCCTCTACTCTTCTTTAAAACTGCCTTTGCTGCTTGCCTGATTGTTTCACTTATTCCGTTTAGCCCTGTAATCAACCTGGTCCTACCCGCTCCATTTGCCCTTTGTTTGGGCTCACTCCACTCCCCTATCCTACGACCATTCCCACCCACCCCCACATTCATTACATTTATACCATCCATACCACACCCCTTCCCTTCTTCTCTCCAATCTACCTAACCAATCAATTAACACCTGCTCCCTTCTGTTACCTGTCACACCACACTCTTCCCCCTTCCATCACCCTACCTACCTCTGCCCCTCCCCTTAACATCCTTCCTTGCCATAATCTTATTCTTTTATCTTTTAAGTAACACCACCTTCTTCTCAATACTCCATACTGGTGCACAAAACCTGTCATCTCTGCACTTCCCACTCATTTTTCATCCTCTACTCATCTCTCAACATGTGGCCGTGCTATCTTTCTGCCACTTTTCTTTTCTTCCTTTCACTAACAACCTCTTACCATACACCACTCTGTCAATCGCCTACACCTACTCTCTCCTTTTCGTTCAGTACCCATACTATCTTTCACCTACATCTTATCTCCATCTCCTGTTTATTACTTGATCTAAGGCCTATGATACTGTCTCCCATTCCAAACTTCTAACGAAATTCTCTGACCTTCATCTCTACCTCCTTTGTTAACTGGTTTCTACCTACCTTTCCAGCAGACAGCAATCCATTTGCTGACAAACTGTCCTCTCCCCTTTCCTCCCAGTAAACACTGGCATTCCTCAAGGATCTATTCTTGTCCCCCCTCCTGTTCAATATTTTCACTAACAAATTTCACTCTGCTACTAACCTCTCAACACTTCTACAATATGTTGATGATTTTACTCTCATAACCTCTGCCCACAGCATTCCTGAACTTCTAGCTCTCACTCAGTACACCTTCTCCTCTGTCAAACCTAACTTTCTGATAATCAAATTATACTAATTCTGAAAAAAAACTAAACTCCTTCTCTTCCTTTTTAAAACACTTGCTCTACACAAACCCTCCTACTCTATCACCTCCCTCAACATCACCACTATCAAATCTGAAACCTATACCAAACTACTTGGAGTAACCATTGATGGATTCGATATACATCTCCAACAATGTATATACAAAATAAAAAAAAATAAACTTGGTCTTTTCTATCGCAACCAAAAATTTCTTACACCCTCTTCCAAACCCTCCTTAGCTCAGTCATTCCTTCTACCTTGCCTTCTTTATGCTGCCCATGTCCTTACTAAAGTTCAAATATCTCTTCTCTCCAAATTAGAGCAAACATATAACAAAATAGTCAGATTTGCCTCCAATCTTCCATACAAATCCCATCACTGTCTCACCCTTAAGATACTCCAACGGCCTGAATTCCCTGAACAACTATTTCTTTCTCAACTACATATTGCACACTCTATCCCGAATGATCCATCTTCCTGCACCTCCATCACTAATCTACTGTTCTACTATAACCCCCAACGCCACCTCAGTACTACAACCAAACATCTCCTTGACATATACAAACCTAATAAAAACATTGGAAAGTCCCTTTATAAACGCACTGTAGCCCATGCTTGGAACTTACTCCCTTTTAATATTAGAAGCACTTCTCAGAAATACCTGCTCAAAAAAGAACTTGAACTTTATATACAAAAGACATGGTCCTGCCCTGGTCAAAGCCTCACTTGACTTATCCTCCCTTCTTATCTACACAATTTCTTTTTCCTCATATACCCTGCACCTTCTGTTACCCTCCCTCTTTTTCCTATTTTTAAATGCACAAAAAAATAACAGGTTGTTGTATTACTACTGACTCTTTGTACATTGGAATGACCTCGTGTATAGTATTCCATTGAATTCATACTCTGTCTTTTTTAATATTTATAGAACTGCTACCTGTTAATTGACTTATGTTATGTCATGCTAACATAAGTAGACTTTAGTAGACTTATTTTATGTTATCTGTTGATTATATCTTGACAGCTTTTGTATTAATTGTTAATTTTCTGGAGCTTTTCTCCTTGGGTGTCCACTGAAAATGGGCCCTTGGCTCAGTTGGTCAAACCTGGTAAACAAATGCCAATAAATAAATAAATAATGCAATATAATATAAAACTTAGTCTATAAAATGTCAAAAGGTACTTTTAAATATGTGTCAAATGTAAATTGCTGTCACCTTAAGAGTAAAATGAGAAGGGATCAAGTCATTGGGATCGTCAGAAAAAAGTGTTAGAGAAATTTTGTTGTAAGGTTATGCTTCCCATCACAAACTGTCACCAAGGCATTAGCTCAGGTTATAAAGCTGAACCAAGTGTGGAAACATATTTTTGGAAATGCTAATATAGTATTTTGGAAGCTTCTCAAATGCTTTTGATAACAGTAAAAATAAAAATGATATATAAAACACAAATGTTATGCTTACTCATGTATTATAAGATGGTTATTTGGAAAATGTGCACATTTTTAACAAAACTGATAGATTATAGTGTGTTGAGCAAAGGAAAAGTTAGATTTCAAATCGCACCATTGTCTAAAATATGTGTATATAGCAAGTACCATTATGATGGATTATAATGTTTACAGTATGCAAAAAGCAGGAATTTAAATTTCATCAACAAAAATGGCACAACTGAATAAATCTTACCACAAACACTTTTGTGGTAGCTACATTTGCAATGTGTCCCTTGCTATATAATATGATTAGTTTCTGATGATTCAAGAAAGAAATACAGGAAAACTGAGCTGGATCAAGTTTTGGCATGAGAATGCAAAAGGGGAAAATCAGAAAGTCAAAAATGGCATGAATGATCAGAGCATGCATTTCACTTCTTTTACAGGAAAAGGAGAATATATGATGCTGTTTTGAATTAATTGAGATGACTGCAAGAATATTTTAAAACTAGAAGAGAACATGGCACTAGTAAACTGAATGGTATCTGAGAAGTAAAGAAATTAACCAAGTTATTTAGTCACATGGTAAGAGCCACCCCATGCCACTGGTCCTACCCTTCAGATGAATTCTAAATATACATTTCATGAGAGCTAGAAATATAAACTTGACAGCACAAATCTTAATATTCGTATAGTACACCTATTGCAGAATTCCCTTCAATAAACTTCATAACAAACCCCAGTTTAGATAAGTCATACATGATAACTCTAAATAATTACAGTTTATGTCAGTTCTGATGAATTATTTGTTGTAAATTAAACAACTGAGGGGAAAAATGTCATCCACATACAAGATCTATCAACACTACAATAAAATAAAAAAGCAACATTTTTGAAGGGAAAAGGCACTTTCACACCCCGCCACACTAAAAATACTAATTCCAAGACTGCACAACAGTAGAGAGAAACTTCTATAACCCCCATTGTTTATCTCTCAAACCTGTCATCTCTGCACTTCCCACTCATTTTTCATCCTCTACTCATCTCTCAACATGTGGCCTTGCTATCTTTCTGCCACTTTTCTTTTCTTCCTTTCACTAACAACCTCTTACCATACACCACTCTGTCAATCGCCTACACCTACTTTCCCCTTTTCGTTCAGTACCCATACTATCTTTCACCTACATCTTATCTCCATCTCCTGTTTATTACTTGATCTAAGGCCTATGATACTGTCTCCCATTCCAAACTTCTAACAAAACTCTCTGACCTTCATCTCTACCTCCTTTGTTAACTGGTTTCTACCTACCTTTCCAGCAGACAGCAATCCATTTGCTGACAAACTGTCCTCTCCCCTTTCCTCCCAGTAAACACTGGCATTCCTCAATGATCTCTTCTTGGCCCCCCTCCTGTTCAATATTTTCACTAACAAATTTCACTCTGCTACTAACCTCTCAACACTTCTACAATATGTTGATGATTTTACTCTCATAACCTCTGCCCAAATGTTATGCTTACTCATGTATTATAAGATGGTTATTTGGAAAATATGCACATTTTTAACAAAACTGATAGATTATAGTGTGTTGAGCAAAGGAAAAGTTAGATTTCAAATCGCACCATTGTCTAAAATATGTGTATATAGCAAGTACCATTATGATGGATTATAATGTTTACAGTATGTAAAAAGTAGGAATTTAAATTTCAGTATCCACTTCAGTAGCAGGTTACAACATACTTCTCATAATTTCTCAGGTACTATTTCATTGTTATTCAAGGATATATGGAGATAGAGTTTATTCCAGCAGGGGAGTACAGCAGAATGCCAGACCATAGAAGGATGCCAGTCCAATGTAGACCACACAGACACGCGTGCGCACACACACACACACACACACACACACACACACACACACACACACACACACACACACACAGGCACATGTGAGTACTTTAGAGGACCACCAGATTTACCCATTGGCATGTCTCATTTTTCATCAACAAAAATGGCACAATTGAATAAATCTTACCACAAACACTTTTGTGATAGCTACATTTGGAATGTGCCCCTTGCTATATAATCTGATCAGTATATAGCAAGTACCATTATGATGGATTATAATGTTTACAGTATGTAAAAAGCAGGAATTTAAATTTCAGTATCCACTTCAGTAGCAGGTTACAACATACTTCTAATAATTTCTCAGATACTGTTTCATTGTTATTCAAGGACATATGGAGCTTGAGTTTATTCCAGCAAGGGAGTACAGCAGAATGCCAGACTATGGCAGTATGCAAGTCCAATGTAGACCACACACACACACACACATACACACACACACACACACACACACACACACACACACACACACACACACACACACACACACACACACACACACACGTGAGTACTTTAGAGTACCACCAAATTAACACATTGGCATGTCTCATTTTTAATCAACAAAAATGGCACAATTGAATAAATCTTACCACAAACACTTTTGTGGTAGCTACATGTGCAATGTGCCCCTTGCTATATAATCTGATCAGTTTCTGAAGATTCAAGAAAGAAATACAGGAAAACTGAGCTGGATCAGGCTTTGGCGTGAGAATGCAAAAGGGGAGAATCAGAAAGTCAAAAATGGCATGAATGATCAGAGCATGCATTTCACTTCTTTTACAGAAAAAGGAGAAATATATGATGCTGTTTTGAATTAATTGAGATGACTGCAAGAATATTTTAAAACTAGAAGGGAACATGGCACTAGTAAACTGAATGGTATCCGAGAAGTAAAGAAATTAACCAAGTTATTTAGTCACATGGTAAGAGCCACCCCATGCCACTGGTCCTACCCTTCAGCTGAATTCTAAATATACATTTCATGAGAGCTAGAAATATAAACTTGACAGCACAAATCTTAATATTCGTATAGTACACCTATGGCAGAATTCCCTTCAATAAACTTCATAACAAACCCCAGTTTAGATAAGTCATACATGATAACTCTAAATAATTACAGTTTATGTCAGTTCTGATGAATTATTTGTTGTAAATTAAACAACTGAGGGGAAAAATGTCATCCACATACAAGATCTATCAACACTACAATAAAATAAAAAAGCAACATTTTTGAAGGGAAAAGGCACTTTTCACACCCCCGCCACACTAAAAATACTAATTCCAAGACTGCACAACAGTAGAGAGAAACTTCTATAACCCCCACTGTTTGTCTCTCTTGCTGTAATGCACACACAATGTTTTGACAAAACAATAGTCGATGTGGTATGGCAGCCCATTCCTGTTTCAATGAAAGACAACACATGAAAAAAAGAATGCAGCCTCGTAATGACCGATGAATTATTATTGTTCACAGTATTCTCAGTTTGTACAGTACAGTGACGAAGTAATGTCATCTGTGGTACTGAATTGTTATTCACAATTTGAACAGTATAGTGAGAAAGTAATGTCATGTGTGGGACTGAATTATTATTCACAATTTGTACAGTGATGAAGTAATGTCATCTGTGGTACTGAATTATTATTCTCAATTTGTACAGTATAATGAAGTAATGTCATCTATGGTACTGAATTATTATTCTCAATTTGTACAGTATAATGAAGTAATGTCATCTGTGGTACTGAATTATTATTCTTAATTTGTACAGTATAGTAACGAAGTAATGTCATCTGAGGTACTGAATTATTATTCACAATTTGAACAGTATAGTGACAAAGTAATGTCATCTGTGGGACTGAATTATTATTCACAATTTGTAGAGTGATGAAATAATCTCATCTATGGTACTGAATTATTATTCTCAATTTGTACAGTATAATGAAGTAATGTCATCTATGGTACTGAATTATTATTCTCAGTTTGTACAGTATAATGAAGTAATGTTGTCTGTGGTACCGAATTATTATTCTCAGTTTGTACAGTACAGTGATGAAGTAATGTCATCTGTGGTACTGAATTGTTATTCACAATTTGTATAGTATAGTGACAAAGTAATGTCATCTGTGGTACTGAATTATTCACAATTTGTACAGTACAGTGATGAAGTAATATCAACTGTGGTACTGAATTATTATTCACAATTTGTACTGTACAGTGATGAAGTAATGTCATCTGTGGTACTGAATTATCATTCACAATTTATACAGTACAGTTATGAAATAATGTCATCTGTGGTACTGAATTATTATTTATAATTTGTACAGTACAGGGATAAAGTAATGTCATCTGTTGTATTGAATTGTTGTTCTCAATTTATACAGTACAGGGGTGACGTCAGTTCATCTGTTGTACTGATTTTCTTTCTGCAACATTATATATGTAACAGTCAATAAATGGGGTTCAGAAAGGGCTAATTATATAAGTAACAGCCAATAAGTGGGGTTCAGAAAGGGCTGCTGCTAGCAGTAAACCCTAAAACAGATTTTTTTCACGGGTGGTAGCCCTTTAAAATTCAGAGGTAGCCCCTCTGCAGTGATTTTACGCTGTTTGTCTCCTCAGTTAGCTACATGTTAATAAATCATTCAGGGGGAGTGGTCCATGCTAGTTAGCCATCTGTTCTCCCCAGAAATGCCTGCTATAAGGCATTTAAGCTGCCAAGCAATAAAAAGAACTGCTCAACTGTGTAAGGCAGCACCACCAGCTATTTAACTTGGCAAAAATTTGCATTCATCCATTATGCATTACAGGGAAGTGTGTGTGTGTGTATACATATGAATATCTGTGTGCATGTATATATATATATATATATATATATATATATATATATATATATATATATATGTATATCTGTGTGTGTGCGTGTGTGTATATGTATATATATATATATATATATATATATATATATATATATATATATACATATACACACACACACACACACACACACACACACACACACACACACACACACACACACACACACACACACACACACACACACACACGTGTGTGGGGATATGTGTGTATAAGGGGGATGCTGCATATATGAGTGTTTACAGAAGGATGACCTGTCTCAGGGGGCAGAGAGAGGGAGAGAAAGACAGAGAAAGTGTGTGCATGTGTCTAACTGTGGGTTTGCTTGGGTGGTCACAGTAAGGGGGTTAGGGGTGTGAGTGTGTGTGTGTCTGCATGGGTAAATGGGTGACTGAACCCTTCTATGTGATAGTATGTCAGGGGCATCAATCTGTGGTGAAAGTCTTTGTGTGTGTGTGTGTGTGTGTGTGTGTGTGTGTGTGTGTGTGTGTATGAGTTATTGTTTGTGAAAATACAGTGCCTACCATACCACTAAATTTTCCTAGACTAAAAAGCAAATCCTGCAATGTTGAGGTGGACGCTACACACCAGGGACAGTATTTAATAATATTTTTGTAATTTAAAAAATTAATAGAACATGTTTTACAACAGAAATGATATAAGATGTATGGTGGGGTACACTACACAACTGTGACACTTTAATATTACTTGAAGCTGCTTACAGTAAATAAAATAATGCGTTTAAAGGGATTCAAACCTTATACCTTTGGTACAGGATGCAGCTCATTAACAAGTCAATGTTTTAGTCCTGTGTGCTAACTGAGACCTTAACAGAAGTGCAGATCTTACATCAGGATATATTTTCCAGAAAAATAAGAAGTATGAACATCTTATATGGCATTACTGACTATAATTATCTGTGAATTATGAGGGACAAGGTAGGAAAAAGAGGCGAATTTAGAGATATTACATAAAATCTGGGACACTTAAGAGATATGGAGGGGTGCCTTTGTGTGGGTGTGCTGCTATACCCCTAAACCACAGTGTTCAAGACATCTGGACAAAGCCGAGAAGAACATTAGATAACATCAGGGAGAATTTTTGAATATTATTCAGAGTGACTTGAAAAGTTAATAAAGCAACAGGTCTAGCATTGCAATGTACTTTATGAACAATAAGAGGTATGAAACTAATGCATTACTGACTTACTGTAGTCGTCCGTGGTGGTGCAGCGGTAGCATTGTTGCCTCACAGCAAGAGGTTCTCCCGTTTGATTCTCGGCTGGAGTGGAGGGATTGCCTACTGTGTGGAGTCTGCATGTCCTCCCCGCGGCTGGGTGGGCATTCGAAAGACATGCGCAAATGGGTGTGTCTTCATTGAAGGTTGAATGTCGAGATGGCACCTCGGCGTTCGTGAAAATCTACTGCCAATCATTAGCGGACCGGAGTTCCGCTGTGGCGACCCCTAACCGGGAAAAGCCGAAAGACAAACAACAACAACTGACTTACTGTAGTCATGCTTGATTTATAAACTTGGAAATAAATAAAATAATACATCAGGGACATTCTGCAAATCCTCAGGAATAGGTAATAGACATGATGATGTATGTGTGTTTGAATGTGTGCATCTGTGTGGAAGAATGAACAGAAGGGTTGCCTGTGTCAACATGATACACTGGCTGCCAGAGGTGATTACTGCAGAAAAATGTTGATTAGTGCTGGTGGTAACATCATGCGATTCAGAGTCATGCAAATTAGCTGATAATAATGGCTTTCCTCACTGCTGCTAACATGTCTCTGAATCACATTTCATATGATCATGTGAAATGCTACCAAAATAGTTTCCATGAAAGCAGGGTGGGTTTTCTGAATCCTGCCCTATGACTGCTATAGATGGTACACAATTAATACAGTACACCACTCCTCTAATATTCTGTTTTTTAACAATGAATCTAATATTTTTAATGAAATATTTAAAATATGAAATATTTATTTTGGTTAAGCAGCACCACAGTATTGACAACAGATAAAACAGCATGTGAGGTATTCAATTATACAGCCTTGCACAAATTTTGCATTTTGTATAGAGATGTTACCATAAAGATACATATCACTGTCTTATGTGTAAAGCCACTTTTCTGAGAAAGTCATACAAGGAAATATTGAATAAAGTAAAATTAAACTAATAATAAACTGTACAAGGGTATTACTTAGTATATTTTAGTAGCAGGTCCAAAACTGAAAAGACAGGAGAAATTAAAATGAATAGATGTTATCCAGTGTCCAATGGAGGGAATTTCAGCTTACTCACACTCTCTCTCATTATTCAAGTTATATGTAGATGCTGTTAGAGATGCTGTCTAAGAAATATTAGGATGCACCAATACATATTCAAACTGGAGAGGTCAAGTAGGATATTTTACTACCTGGCCATGAAGTAATTCAATCACTATTCATAGCCCTATAAAAATTGTCTATAAAATGGTAGGAGCTTGTAAAGACCACTGAGAATTTATGCCTAGAGAAACTGTCAACATTTCAAGCAGTGGAATTACTGTTTGGTAGTGATGTTAAAAAAAATCTTCGAAACTTGAAAAAATATTGCAATGTTTCATTTATATCTGGTAGAGATTCCAGCTAAAAGGGGCATGCAGTGAAACACTTTATTTCTGTAATGATTTTCCATGCAGTTAAGTTTTTTTTTTTTTTTTATTTGCATTTAATGGTAGTGGTTCTGTGCCAACTGTGGTATACCCAGTAGCTTGTAGTCCAGAAAAGCTCTTCTCTGCTTTATCTGTCTAACAACTGCTGGTGAAATACCTAGTGAGTCATCAGCCAGTGAGTGAAATATTTCCTTTACTGAGAAATTTCCTTCTGAGTTAGAGGTCTGCCTTATAATTCATAACAGCAGTTTAGAATAGATGCTTAATGGAAGGTGGGCTCAAGGCTTATACTTACAATACACCGTACAAGAGCAACACTTGTAGAATGTTCTAGTACCTTTTCCTTTACAAAAAGAAAATCGGAAAAGAGCAGTCCGTAGTACGTCCTGGAAATCACCCAGTCAAACAGATGCTAACAAAAAATTGCCTGAACGCAAATTTATTGTTTAAAATAAGAGCGTTTTCGCTGTCGGTACAAAAGGCAGCTTCTTCAGAACAGTATATGAATAAAACAGTTTGGCACCAAGCCTTTCATTTAAAAAGCAGAGTATAGCGTGTCATACTGACATCACTACTTCTTAAAACAATTTAAAGACGCACTGACATAATTCTTTAATACTTGAAATTCAAATAGACAACAAGTATGAATAGTCCCTGTGACCAACTCACAAAGAAATAATAAAACACATACTAAAAAACAGGCATTAGCTTGTGTCACGAACCCAAGATAAATCTAAAAATTAAAAAGGAAAAAAGTATTATTATGTAGATTAATATATACCAAACTCATAAAATATCAAAAAAAGGAGGTGCTCGTCTAGGAACAGTCAAAGCACAAATGTCCCTCAAAAAATTGTGAAATAAATGAGATAAATTAAAACCGTCTAATTATAACATTATTATTTAAACAGATGGCCCCTCAAGTACTAGATAACAAATGGGAGATAACGAGATGGAATAGCCCAGTATCATTATATATACTAATCTGTACAATAAGCTCTATTTAATATAACTCCTCATTTTTAATAATACTGAGATATTACAATTTTCATTGAGGCCAGGGCAGTGAAAAGCATTAAGCTTAATCTGCCATTCCAGTTCATGAAGTTCAAGCAACAAAGACAAAGGGCCCCCTCTAATACTCGGGGGTAAATGATCAATTCCCATAAATAGAAATTTATGTTCAGGAAACTTTTCAATATGCCTAGCTAGGGCATTTTCCTGTTTGTTTGTCCTGATGGCATAGACGTGTTCGTAAATACGCTGGCGTAGTTTACGATCCGGCTTGCCTATATAGAAGGCAGGACAAACATCGCAGAAAGCTCCATAGATGACTGATTTTGTGTTACAATTAATTGTGTGTCGTATGTAATATTTGCTGTCATTCACTGTAAAAGAAACACCTGTTTTTAAACAGTGACACCAATTACAAGAGCCACAAGTTATAGAGCCCTTACATCTAATAAAGCTAGGTTCATATCTAGATTGTAAAAGCTCTTTAAGGTTCCTTCCTTTTCTAAACACTACCCTAGGGAAGGGGCCCAATTTTTCAAAAAGGTCAATGTCATTCCTGATCAGGTCCCAATTCTTATTCAAAATGTTACAAATTCTCCCTGTGTCATTGCTAAAAGCTGTTATAAAACTAGACACTAAGTTGCATTTAACCAAATTTTCAGATACAGTGTAACTCAATAGTTGAGGTTGGTCAGCCTACTTGTGTGTGTTCAACTAGATTCATTGATTGATCGACCTGTAATTTAAGAAGAGGTTTAAAAATACCTCCTGCTTTTTTTACTTCTATTTCGATAATAATTTCCTCAATCAATGAGGTCGGATAACCTCTATTTGAGAATTGACTCTTAAGGAACTGACATTCTTCGCTAAAGGCTGAATCCGAATTACACATACTACTGCCCTAACAAACTGGCCTTTAACAATGGCCCTCTTTTGTTTGAATGGGTGCTGACTAGAATAGTGTAAAAGAGAATTGCAATGTGTGGATTTCCTAAACACTTTGGAAAAGTACATTTTGCCGATGTCATCTTTGCTAAGATTGACATCTAAATAGTCAATAACCTTATCAGAAAAAGTTGATGTGAATCTCAGAAAGGTGGTAGTACGGTTCATAAATTCTACTAAGGAGTCCGCCTCCCCATTATTTCCTTTAAACAAGATAAAAATGTCATCCAGGTAACGGGTGTAAAATTGGATCTGATCCTTGAAGGAGGGGTTTGATAGGATAAACTTAGTTTCCCAAAAGGCCATAAAGATGTTAGCCACACTGGCCCCACAAGGGGAGCCCATGGCTATACCTTGTTTTTGTAAAAAAATTTTTTCATTAAAGATGAAAAAATTAGAATCAAGAACTATGTCAAGTAATTCTGTGACGATACTGATTTCATTATGTGTGGCACCCAGATCTTTCAATTTTAACCCTACCCACTCGGTAGCTTCCTGATGGGGTATTGATGTGTATAAGTCAACCACATCTATTGTGAGAAAGTTGAATTCAGGGTTGTAAACAATACTGTCAATACTACTCAGGAAGGTCCATGAATCTTTACAGATGGAAGGAATGTTCTTTAAATATTTTAAAAGAATGTGATCAATCAGTTTAGAACTGTTATAAGTCATAGAAAACCTACCATCTATTAAAGCCCTCATGGGTGGGTTCTCTAGATTCTTATGTATCTTAGGGATGCCAAACATCATAGGGACTTTTGGGAAGACTATGTCTAAGAAGTTGTATAATTCCATGTCAATTCTACCTTCCAGGTACATATCTCTGAGGTAACCACTGATTCTCCTATGTACACCATTCATTTCACTAATAGAAGAGGGGCAGTATGCCGGTGTGTTCAAAACAGAAAACATTTTTTCAATGTACATACTGTTGTTGAAAATCACAAGTCCACCCCCTTTATCAGGTTTAATTACCCGGACTGGTAAAAGTTTAAAGTCAGACAATGCCCTTCTCTGTTCCATGGTGATATTCTGATGTAGGTTAGACTTTGGCACATTTTTTGAATTTTTCAAATCTCTGATGTCTAATTCACAAATATTCTCAAATACCTTTAGCCCAGAATGTAATGGAGGGTTAAAGGTACTGACCTTCAACTCAACCCTGGGTAAAGCAATGGAATTATTAAATAGCAAGTCCAAGTTCAACTTCCTGGTGTAACATTTTAAGTCCAGAATAGTTTTAGTGATGTCACATCCAGAGCTAGGCACAAATGTGTTGCCACGGGACATAATTTCAATAAGTTCCGGTGACAGCATTACATCAGAAAAGTTGTATATTTTAAAATCACCATTCTGATTAAATTGAATGCGTAAAGATGAGCTCACGCTGTTGACAAACTCTGAATTAATATGCACAGGAATTAGTTGTTCCGAGTTCTGCTCCTCGTCTGGTATGGACGTTGTGGAAGTTGTCCTAAAAAATTATTGTTGTTAACGAAGTTAGAACTGGACTCGGAATTGTTGTTCCTAGGTTTAACATTATGGTTGGAAAACTTTCCATTTTGCCTATCAGTTCGTTTGGTATTGGCTCCATGTTGGTTAAAATCAACAGGTTGATTACCTGAAGCAGAAGGGGCAACGTCAGAATCAAACCTGTCAAGGCTGTCGAGGCCAGCAGTGGGCACAGTCTGTAATTTGGGATACGCCCGTTGATGACTATATGCGTCCCTGTCCCTGTTTAGTTTTTTAACTTTATTCTGCTTTAATTTAGACATAAGCCCCTCAATGCTTATGAAAATTCGGTCATAGTCAAATTTGAAACGCAGGAAGTTCATATCCATTTTAATAGTGCTATCAAGCAATTTGATTTCATCCGTAAGAAAGTTAATATTGAGGGAATAATGCTTTATTAGCAGTTCCAAAAGTTGAGCACCTTGTCTTGCAAAAAGTGTGACCAAGTCCGTCAAAAAGTCAGGCCCCTGGATCAAACCCGAAGGGGAGAAAGAAGAACGAAGACCTTTGGGCACTATATTCTCATTTAGACATTGCTGAAAGTAGGAGACTTCCAGCTGTAGTTTCTTTAATTTGACCATTTTAACATCAAGCTGTTTGAGGTTATTTAGAATGGTGTCAAAAGAGTTAGACTCACCCGTTGAAGCCGGTCGTTCCGTACCAATCACTCCTGGAAACGCAAACGCTTCTAGGTTATTGATCCACTGAGAAATCGAAGGAACGCCAATGAGCTCCCTGTTGTTACCGTTGACACTCTGTTGTTCTCCATTCGCCAAAGGTCTGTCTCCCCCTTCTAGAACGGGCGATACTGGTAAACGGGATTGTTCACTCTGGTCAATATGATTAGAAGTAGATGGGCCACTTAAAAGTCGCTGGCCAGTTGGTATGCTATTCGATGAAGTGTTAGGAGGGTTATTATTCTCAAAAGCCTCCATACGAATATGCAGAGCATCTATTTTTTGTGATAGCATCAAAAGCAACCTGTTTGTGTCTGAGCCAGAGTTCAGATGATTATCATCCGGTGGAACACCTTCCGACAGGAAGATTGAAGGTGTACTAGGGCTGCTCAGTCTCTCCGAAGCCATAAGACAAAGACAAACTGAAGAAAAAACGGCAATAGAACCCAACAAAAACAAAATCGGAAAAGAGCAGTCCGTAGCACGTCCTGGAAATCACCCAGTCAAACAGATGCTAACAAAAAATTGCCTGAACGCAAATTTATTGTTTAAAATAAGAGCGTTTTCGCTGTCGGTACAAAAGGCAGCTTCTTCAGAACAGTATATGAATAAAACAGTTTGGCACCAAGCCTTTCATTTAAAAAGCAGAGTATAGCGTGTCATACTGACATCACTACTTCTTAAAACAATTTAAAGACGCACTGACATAATTCTTTAATACTTGAGATTCAAATAGACAACAAGTATAAATAGTCCCTGTAACCAACTCACAAAGAAATAATAAAACACATACTAAAAAACAGGCATTAACTTGTGTCACGAACCCAAGATAAATCTAAAAATTAAAAAGGAAAAAAAGTATTATTATGTTGATTAATATATACCAAACTCATAAAATATCGAAAAAAGAGGTGCTCGTCTAGTTTTCCAACCATAATGTTAAACCTAGGAACAACAATTCCGAGTCCAGTTCTAACTTCGTTAACAACAATAATTTTTTAGGACAACTTCCACAACGTCCATACCAGACGAGGAGCAGAACTCGGAACAACTAATTCCTGTGCATATTAATTCAGAGTTTGTCAACAGCGTGAGCTCATCTTTACGCATTCAATTTAATCAGAATGGTGATTTTAAAATATACAACTTTTCTGATGTAATGCTGTCACCGGAACTTATTGAAATTATGTCCCGTGGCAACACATTTGTGCCTAGCTCTGGATGTGACATCACTAAAACTATTCTGGACTTAAAATGTTACACCAGGAAGTTGAACTTGGACTTGCTATTTAATAATTCCATTGCTTTACCCAGGGTTGAGTTGAAGGTCCCGAGTACCTTTAACCCTCCATTACATTCTGGGCTAAAGGTATTTGAGAATATTTGTGAATTAGACATCAGAGATTTGAAAAATTCAAAAAATGTGCCAAAGTCTAACCTACATCAGAATATCACCATGGAACAGAGAAGGGCATTGTCTGACTTTAAACTTTTACCAGTCCGGGTAATTAAACCTGATAAAGGGGGTGGACTTGTGATTTTCAACAACAGTATGTACATTGAAAAAATGTTTTCTGTTTTGAACACACCGGCATACTGCCCCTCTTCTATTAGTGAAATGAATGGTGTACATAGGAGAATCAGGGGTTACCTCAGAGATATGTACCTGGAAGGTAGAATTGACATGGAATTATACAACTTCTTAGACATAGTCTTCCCAAAAGTCCCTATGATGTTTGGCATCCCTAAGATACATAAGAATCTAGAGAACCCACCCATGAGGGCTTTAATAGATGGTAGGTTTTCTATGACTTATAACAGTTCTAAACTGATTGATCACATTCTTTTAAAATATTTAAAGAACATTCCTTCCATCTGTAAAGATTCATGGACCTTCCTGAGTAGTATTGACAGTATTGTTTACAACCCTGAATTCAACTTTCTCACAATAGATGTGGTTGACTTATACACATCAATACCCCATCAGGAAGCTACCGAGTGGGTAGGGTTAAAATTGAAAGATCTGGGTGCCACACATAATGAAATCAGTATCGTCACAGAATTACTTGACATAGTTCTTGATTCTAATTTTTCATCTTTAATGAAAAATTTTTACAAAAACAAGGTATAGCCATGGGCTCCCCTTGTGGGGCCAGTGTGGCTAACATCTTTATGGCCTTTGGGAAACTAAGTTTATCCTATCAAACCCCTCCTTCAAGGATCAGATCCAATTTTACACCCGTTACCTGGATGACATTTTTATCTTGTTTAAAGGAAATAATGGGGAGGCGGACTCCTTAGTAGAATTTATGAACCGTACTACCACCTTTCTGAGATTCACATCAACTTTTTCTGATAAGGTTATTGACTATTTAGATGTCAATCTTAGCAAAGATGACATCGGCAAAATGTACTTTTCCAAAGTGTTTAGGAAATCCACACATTGCAATTCTCTTTTACACTATTCTAGTCAGCACCCATTCAAACAAAAGAGGGCCATTGTTAAAGGCCAGTTTGTTAGGGCAGTACGTATGTGTAATTCGGATTCAGCCTTTAGCGAAGAATGTCAGTTCCTTAAGAGTCAATTCTCAAATAGAGGTTATCCGACCTCATTGATTGAGGAAATTATTATCGAAATAGAAGTAAAAAAAGCAGGAGGTATTTTTAAACCTCTTCTTAAATTACAGGTCGATCAATCAATGAATCTAGTTGAACACACACAAGTAGGCGCTGACCAACCTCAACTATTGAGTTACACTGTATCTGAAAATTTGGTTAAATGTAACTTAGTGTCTAGTTTTATAACAGCTTTTAGCAATGACACCGGGAGAATTTGTAACATTTTGAATAAGAATTGGGACCTGATCAGGAATGACATTGACCTTTTTGAAAAATTGGGCCCCTTCCCTAGGGTAGTGTTTAGAAAAGGAAGGAACCTTAAAGAGCTTTTACAATCTAGATATGAACCTAGCTTTATTAGATGTAAGGGCTCTATAACTTGTGGCTCTTGTAATTGGTGTCACTGTTTAAAAACAGGTGTTTCTTTTACAGTGAATGACAGCAAATATTACATACGACACACAATTAATTGTAACACAAAATCAGTCATCTATGGAGCTTTCTGTGATGTTTGTCCTGCCTTCTATATAGGCAAGACGGATCGTAAATTACGTCAGCGTATTTACGAACACGTCTATGCCATCAGGACTAACAAACAGGAAAATGCCCTAGCTAGGCATATTGAAAAGTTTCCTGAACATAAATTTCTATTTATGGGAATCGATCATTTACCCCCGAGTATTAGAGGGGGCCCTTTGTCTTTGTTACTTGAACTTCATGAACTGGAATGGCAGATTAAGCTTAATGCTTTTCACTGCCCTGGCCTCAATGAAAATTGTAATATCTCAGTATTATTAAAAATGAGAAGTTATATTAAATAGAGCTTATTGTACAGATTAGTATATATAATGATACTGGGCTATTCCATCTCGTTATCTCCCATTTGTATCCAGTACTTGAGGGGCCATCTGTTTAAATAATAATGTTATAATTAGACGGTTTTAATTTATTTCATTTATCTCACAATTTTTTGAGGGACGTTTGTGCTTTGATTGTTCCTAGACAAGCACCTCTTTTTTCGATATTTTATGAGTTTGGTATATATTAATCAACATAATAATACTTTTTTCCTTTTTAATCTTTAGATTTATCTTGGGTTCGTGACACAAGTTAATGCCTGTTTTTTAGTATGTGTTTTATTATTTCTTTGTGAGTTGGTTACAGGGACTATTTATACTTGTTGTCTATTTGAATCTCAAGTATTAAAGAATTATGTCAGTGCGTCTTTAAATTGTTTTAAGAAGTAGTGATGTCAGTATGACACGCTATACTCTGCTTTTTAAATGAAAGGCTTGGCGCCAAACTGTTTTATTCATATACTGTTCTGAAGAAGCTGCCTTTTGTACTGACAGCGAAAACGCTCTTATTTTAAACAATAAATTTGCGTTCAGGCAATTTTTTGTTAGCATCTGTTTGACTGGGTGATTTCCAGGACGTACTACGGACTGCTCTTTTCCGATTTTGTTTTTGTTGGGTTCTATTGCCGTTTTTTCTTCACCTTTTCCTTTACAACATGCATGAAGCATATTTTTAGGATTAGGCTATTTAAGTACTGTCTAAATGCATTTACTGTTTTGAATGGAGTTATTTTTATACTGTCTTAATTAAGGTAACACAAAACATATCCTTAAGTGCCTTTTCGTATAACTAAGAAACAGAAATTGCATTCAGTGACTGACCAGTTCGTCATGCGTCTAAATGATATCACCAAATCTGCCACAATGGTAGCAGTTAATAATTTGGGTAAAATCTAGGCCAAGTCATCCACAGCCATGGTCTCTATTGGATAAAAATTAAATGTTTGTTCTCTACATATTCAGAAAAGAAAAACAAGAAACTATGAAATGGCCGATAGCTCCAAGCTATGAGCAGTAAAGCCACAGGTGACTATATCACTGAATGAATAAAAATAAAAGCATGGTTCAGATGAACTAAAGGGCAACTTTATTGTCACTATAGTGAATGATAAGCACTTTTGTCAGTTCCCTATTAAATCAGCTAATGCTTAAAATAGTGAACACTGTTTAATGGAACCATTTTATTTGAAACAGCCTAATCCCGAATGCATGGAACAGCAATTTTTTTCCCAGGGAAAAAAATCACTGGGCTGTTTTCTGGACTTTGCCATTTCCTCTATGGTGCACTATCAGAGTTGGTATATTTAAGTAATGGGGGTGTGGGATGCACAGCCTCCCAGATTGGGGGGGGGGCAAAGCCCCCCACTTTATTTATTTAGTTTTTTTTTTATGGAGCAGCAATTTTTTTTCCCCTCGAAAAAAAAAAAATCACTGTTCCATGTGTTCAGCATTTTGCCAGTTCGACATTTTGGGGCCAATTATACAGCGTTTGCTATTTTAAGCATTTGCTGTTATAATATAGATACTTTTTGTCAATGTCAAAGAATGTAGGATTTCTTCAGATCACTGTTAATGCCATAACTGAACAGTGCTAAGCACAAGTTACATATCATAGTGCCCATGTCAAAAACAAAAAATGTAACACTTTCACCATCTCAACAAAAGTAACCTCAATCTGTCCACACCTGTCTTGTCAGATGTTTAATGTCTCCCATCTTACTTCTTTTTACTTCAACTACTAGACTTATCTTACTACTTTATTCTGATTCATCTCTATCTTCCCTATCACTACCTTTTAACCCTTTGTCTGTGCCCTCTTTCTTATTTTAATACTCAGCAGAGAAGGCGGTGATTATTTTTATGCTGCATTCCACTACCACTACCTCTTTGTCCAGTTTTTTCCTTCTTTCTTTGCTTATAATATTGATGTTAGTCCATTCAAATATTCTTCTAATCCTGCTTCCTATTAAAAGTTTTCCACCAACTTCCACCACCATTTCTCTGACCTCAATCTGTCTTTTTATCCAATATCTTTTACTCAGATTTTAACTTGAATGTATATGCAAAACACTAATCAAAAAGTAACTACACAAAGGCTTAATGTCTTCATCCTCCCATAAGTGACTGCTTCTTTCACTAAACTCCTTTTTTTCATACATTTGCAACATGTTAATGATGATTTCCCTTTTCTTTATGTAGTTCATTTTACTGCTTTCCACATTCACAAAATTATGTTGTATGCTCTAAAAATATAATACTCATGAACTGTGCTTTACTGGCTCCTAAATCTACATTATGAAAAGCAATCACTTATTATAGATTATTTACCTCTCTTATAAATATACTCCTTTTGATCCATTTATCTTATACTGGCTTTTTCACATTTCTTTCCTCTCCCTTTCCTGCCTTCCATCATATAACCCTCCATGTTGCAGTTAAACTTTCACATCAAAAGCAAGTTTAGATCTATTACTATGACCTCGACTGATGCCATAAATTTATTTCCTTTCAGGAAAATTAGCATACACTACTAATAATCTATAATGCCTATCTTCCAGCACAGATAAGAAATTAAAGCTGTCACTGTTTCTGCTGTTATAGTCTTCATTTAACTTAAATATGTTCATAGGAGTTCACTAGGCTAACAGCCCTAAGGCCTTTATAAGCCTAGCCCTGTTATACCCGTGTTCCCTAATTGACCTTGGTTAGATGGTCGTTATTCGCAGATTGAATCTTTTTTCATTCCAGACAAAATTACTATCCCTGTTTACTCTTCAGCAACCTTTACTCCCTTAATTTTCACAGACCTTTGTCTGTAATGTAGACTAAACATTTTCTAAAAAAAGTGTATCTTTTAAATTTAAGACTAAATGTTATCTAACCTACAACATAATGCTATTATGCTTAGTGATATTACACTAAATCATTCCCTGTCCTCATTTGTTTGATACTCTTTTTATGAACTCCTCTTTTCTTTTCTATTTAATTATATAATGCCCTGTTGAAATATCCATTGGCCTTGTGGTTTCTTCACCACTCTGAGATATTCTTCTCTTTTACTAATAAATTGTCTGCTACAATATATCTTTCCATATTCCTGAGTATCAAATACCAAGTCAATCAAGCCTACAAACTAAAGTGCATTTGTTTTCAAAATGTGGACTTGCATATGGACCACACTGATTAAGTAGCACAGTTGTCAAGGGTTTTAGACAGGGTGCCGGTCTAGCAGGGGCACTTTTCCAGTATTTATTTGTTGTAGGTAGACCAGGATGGGGGCACCATGTGGTGTGATGGGGGCATCATGGAGCCCTTTTGCCTAGAGCACTAGTTGGCCTAAGGCCACTCCTGCCACCATCTGGAACATATATGCCATCACCACATTTACACAAGTATATACCACATCTGTGACTACATCTGTATAATCATATATCACATACTGATGCTCTGCAATAAATATGTTGTAAAATGGAGTAGGAATACTTTAAGAAACATAATCCTAGTGTAGTACAAACATACTGCATGGTAAATAGTTTTGGTTTTGGCATTTAGCACGTGCAATGAAGTCTGTCTAGTTAATTTAATTGGAGGATACCAATACTGTTGTTTGTTAGTGTTAAACTACACTATTCAGGTAGTCTATACCTTTTACTGAATGAAAACACTGAGACAGTCCTGCTGCTACGACATTCATTTATTGCACATGAGGTTTACATCTAGCTTAACAATGAAAGATCTATACATCAAAAACGTACTTCAACTTACAGCATCAGGTCTGCAAGAATAGAAAAATTAAAGTCTCTCATACAAAAGAAAAATTCCCAATCTTTATAGTGTATTTTCTGCCTGCATCAGCAGTTTAATAAGTCTTTCTTTTGAAGCTGGTCTGCTGACAGTTTGTTTTCCATTCCTGAAGAATAACTCTTTTTGTTCTTGGCCTATTTTGCATATCATGTTGATGAGACACAGCTGCATACAAGAGTTCTTCTTGACCTACTTGTAGATAATAATTTTACACAAGCTGCATGGTTTATAAGAGATAAAATATTTTACTTCTGATTCTTATTAATAAATGCCAAACTATATGTTTTTGCCAAGTTAGGTAACTGAGTTTAAAGTGAGTGCACTCTACACACTGAAATGCAGAACATTTATTTTGCATTTTCAGAAAAATACACAGAAATCCATTTTAACCTGTTCTTTACTCTCACAATTTCCACTTTTATTTAAAAAGTGGAAAATGACTGTTAATTTTCAATTTTTTCTTCAACTGTGCACATTGAAACTTTCTCCAGTTTATTCAAGTTAACTATCATGATTTGCTGAACTCTATACGTTTTTCGCAAATGACAACTTAGGTAGCAATTCCAGATAGTTAATATGACTATAATGCCTAACAGTACTAATACAGGATGTATCAACCAATTTAACAGGTTGTTTTCCCTGATTTTGACCAACCAGTAAAGATATCCCACCAATTATGAGCAGTGTCTTTTTTAGTCTTTTCAGCAAAACTAAGTAGTTTATCTTTTGCAGTGATGCTTAATGCATCATAATACAGAATACTTTTATTTCTTTTTTCCAAATACTCTCTGAGAATTTTATTATTGTTCATTATGTGTTTTACATTATCCAAGGATACTGATATACTGGGAAGCTGTACTAAGTCATAATTCCAGTTATTGGAAATATTTACTTCTATGGTTTCAATAAACACATAGCTCTTATTATTCCATGTAAGGAAATCAACATGTGATAAACATCCTACAAAAGCTAATTTTAAATTAGACCTACGTCTTGATCTGTAACCAGACAAATATGCTGAGGAGCCACTTCTATAAACATTTGAAAAGAAGAATGCATAATAGTCCATTTACACAAATTAACAGAATGCTGCAGTAAGCATGGTTCATAGGTGAATACTGTCCACAAATTAGTCCATTTTGAGTCTGTATACAATACTCAATTTTATGTGTTTTTTCTCTCATATCTATATAATTATCTTCAAATTGTGGCAACCAATACTCATACCCTTCTGGTACGAGAAATATCATAGGTAACACAGTAAATTGACACATAATAGTTGTATCAGTAACATTATAATGCATAAACTTTCCTGTACAATATTGTGGAGTACAGTATGTTACTTCAGTAAATAACCTAATCCAATCAGTAACGGGTATCCATTTGTTAAACAATTGTCGCCAAACATTTTCATTTTGTAAAATAAGTTCAGTTTGTACTCTGTGTTTCAGAATTTCCACATACAAAGATTGCATAGTGCATTTTGCCCAATTTACAAAAATTGTCATGTTACCATCAAATTTTAACTGATGTAGCTGAATAGCATCATAATTGTCTAAAAAGTACTGCTGATAGTTTATATTGTGCAGGCATGTCTTCCATATTTCTGGATTCCACGATGCTTGTAAATGCACACTCAGAGATATTTTCCCCCACTACTTTTAATCGATTAGTCAGAATTTCAACATCAGTTGCATTAATAGCTCTCATGCCTGTACCTAGGGTTCTTAGCAGAGTATCATACCATGCCCTTTTATATTGGTACCTGCCTGTGTCTGGGAATGTGATGTTAAAATGTACCACAACCTTTTGTTACTGTCTACCTACCTTTTTACAGGTAGAAGGGATTTTAACCAAATGGTCTGTATGAACAGAGGTAGGTTTACCTGTTAATATTGACAAAACATATACCCATAGTATGCAGCCTGTAATGACTGACATTAAGTACATATTACAAAAACTCCAGTAGTAAAATTTAGTTGTATTTTAGTATTATTGGGAGGAATACTAATTCCCTGTATACTATGATTACCATACTTTTTCACAGAGGTGAAGATTAGCCGTTGTATTGATGGTGGATATTTCTTTGAAATTTCTCCTTTTCCCAAATAAAATATAGGAAATTGACAACATTTAATAGAAACTTTGGAATTAAATTCAAGGGTTACTTTAGGACTATCTGGTCGAATATAATGATGACCCTCAACTGTGGACCAAAAGGTAACATTGCTGGAAATCCTTATGCTCCCGAAGATACAAGTCGCATTATATGAACAAGTAAAATTGCCCTGCTGTCTTTGCTAATGAGAATGATTTACATTCCAACCAAACTCTACAGTATTATTGTCATTGTTTATTTTCCAAACCTGCATTTCTCTTGACACCCTACCCCAAGGGCTCCAATGAGTACAGTCAGTACAATAACAAACAGAATCTTCATTATGTACAATAACATAACCTTTCCATATAAGTGGTATTAATCTGAAAACTTGTTTTGATAGAGGCTTTTTAACTGTTTCAGACTTGGCATTTGTCGTAAGTCTACAAAAAAAAAAAAAAAACACAAAACATGAAGTCACTTAATGACTTTTAACTGATCTCTATGAACAAGAATTATTTTGCTCTTTTTCTTTCCTTTAACTTTGTACACTAGAGGTACTAACTGAGCAATTATTTCAAAAGGTCCTTGCCAATTACTATCCCATGGACCGTCTGTCTGGAACGTCTTGATCAATACCTGTATCCCAGAGGGAAGGTTTTCTTCTGGCATAACAGGATCCTTTGACCGTAATTTGAATGCTTGCATTTTTGATAGGCTTTGACACAATTCAGAAATATTTTTTAACCATTGTTGATGCTGTGCAATTTCTAATAATGGTCTGTTTGTACTAACAGTAGGATCAAACGGCAATTGTACAGGCATTTTTCTACCTGTCATGACTTCAAAAGGTGATATGCCTGTTTTACTGTGTGGACTTGCTCTGACACCCAGCAAGATTTCCAGCAAATGTTTTACCCAATTTATGCCTTTTTCCAAGCAGGCTTTCTTAAGGCATTCCTTAAGAGTCCTGTTCATTCTCTCAACTATCCCATTTGACTGGGGGTGGTAAGGAACATGAAATTGTTGATGGATACCAAGCAAATCACACAAAGCTTTCATCAGTTTACTGACAAATTGTAGCCCATTATCGCATTCGATAACTCGTGGCCATCCCCAGTGACAAAAAATGTTTTTCCATAAGGCTTCTGCTGTATTCTTAGCCATCATTGTTTTTGTAGGAATTGCTTCTACCCATTTTGAAAAAAACATCAACTACTGCTAGAGGATACCTGTACCCACCTTTAGCTGGGGGTAATGGACCTGCAAAGTAAATTTGGATGGCATACCAAGGTCCATCCGCTGGAGTTACCCTTAGTAACTGTGGCTTTTTCAATTGAGCATTAACCTGCAGACATATTAAGTATTCAGCATGAACTAAATCACAGATTGTTTTAACTGTGGATGCCACTACATGTTCTTTACAATGGGCCATAATTTTTGTGTACTCAAATGTCCCAATACCTGATGATTACATTTTATTAACTGTTGTGCCTGTTGGTACGGTATATAAGGAAGACTAGAACCGACTTCAAAACATTTTGCATAATATTGCCCTGGACTTTCTCCTACAAGAGTACATTTTTCTAACTCTTCATGCAGTCCAAACATAGTTTGGATCTGCAGCAAATCATGTTGCAAATTCTGAACTGAAAATGTCTGTATGGCATGTACTGCAGTGGTTTTATCTGGTACACTGGAAAGGTGCTCTGTAGGATACAATTGCATTCCTTCCTTTGCTGCCTTTTTTGCCATCTCATCAGCATAGTTATTTAACTGAAAATTTTCATTTGTAGCTTTTTGATGAGCTTTTACCTTTAAGATAATGTAGCAACCCACAAGGGACTGGCTACAAGCCAAATTCCAAATAGTCTGTAACACAGACGCATGTTTAAGTGGTTTGCCCATGTTATCAACAGACCCTCTCCTTGCCCATATAGACATATGCAGCCACAGAGAATTAACTATGTATGCACTGTCTGAAAAAATATCTACAGGTGGAAAATGCTGTAACACATAAAGAACTGCTTCCAGTTCAGCTTGCTGACCAGATATATGTCCCGGTAACTGAATCAGAGTCAGCTGTCCCATAGAAGGGTTTTCTGGTACTACTGCAAATCCAGTCAGATATTGTCCACTGTCCCAAAATCGAGCACCCTCAACAAAGATGGATGGTCGGTCTTCCTGAAAATCAGGAGACAGAAGTGAATTTTCAGGATTTGAAATGTGCTTAATACATTTGTGTCATTTTCCTTCATATCCCATGAAGTTAGATAAGTAATACTTATCTCCTGCCTTTATTGTAACTTGCTTGACACTAAATAATGCCAACCATTTTGCAAACACTGCTTGACTGACATCATCATCAGTTTATTTAACTGAGTCTCATTTACCAAAGCCTGTATGGCATAATGCTGTGTCTGTACTATAATGTCTTTAGAAAATGCTGTTAGGTATTCAGTTTGTTTTAAACTCCAATAAGTGGCCAAACGTTGCTGAATGCACGGGTGATATCCCCCCTCAACATGTGTCATTTTCCAACTGAAAAATATAATGGGATGTAAAATATTTTCCATTCTGGAATCAGAACCCTGAGGCCACTCCTGTAAAAGCACAACAGAGAATGCGTTGGGTCCAGCTGCTGCCTGTGACACAAAGGGACGTGTTAGACTTGGAGCTACTAATTTTGTAGCCTTGACCAATGCTGCCTTTAAAATCACAAAAAGCCATTTCTTTCTTTGATCCCCACTCCAGAAAGGACAATTCTTTCTGGCTAGAAAGCATGTCATACAGAGGAGTTGCCATGCTGGCATAATCCTCTATAAATTCCCGATTGTAATTCATGATACCCAGAAATTTGTGCAAATCTGGAATGGTAACCGGTTCATCCATTTGCAAGATTCTCCGCACCCTCTATGAACAAGGAGTATAACCAGAAGAACATAAAATAATACCTATAATTTTTACTTCAGATGACATGAATTGTACTTTTTCAATTTTAACCTTAATCTCTGCCTCCTGCAGTGTTTGAAGAACCTGTGTTACTTTATCTAAATGCTGCTCTTTTGTTTCAGACTGTATCAGTATGTCATCAATATAATGGAAAACAGAATCATCAGATTCTAAATCTTGTAATATTTGTCCAACTATTTGGTGAAATATAACCTGACTGTTTTGAAATCCCTACGGTAACCGCGTCATGACATACAGTACATTTTGAAATGTAAAGGCAAACCTTTGCCAATCTTTTTCCTGAAGTGGTACTGCAAAGAAACCATTAGCTAAGTCTATCACTGTTTCTGCATTTTCTGTGTGTTTCTATCAAAAAAACAAAAAAATAATCATTGTTTTCCCGCCTCTCCTCAACTAGTTTAGACCAGTTTACAGGCATTGCTGTATTCTGGGCTGTGGTGTAGTTCCTGTGTTGTCCATTACCTTACTTGGATAGAAGGAAGTTTCTTTGCTCACCAGTGGGAGTGGGGAGCCTTGAGCAGCCTATCTGTCCCTGTAGGAAGTGACCTCAGCACAAGAGCTGTAGTAATTGGTTGTTTTGGACCATTTCTAGCTCTTTTGTAGTTCCCTGTTTAAAATCCGCCTCTGGGCGTTTTTTCTGGCTATACTGCTCAGACAAGCTCCTCGTGGTCCTGCAGAGTGGTCCTAGCTACAGAGAACTCAGAAAAGCAACTACTTTCTGGATTTAAGTATCTTTGCTGTTTTTTTACTTGGAATAGCTTCTGTAGCTTACCCTGAACAAGCTTAAACTGTTTTTTTAGCTGTTTGCTGCATTATTTTAAAATCTGCACTTAAAGTTACTTTTTAGTCGAATTTGATCAAAAGTTTGTTTGTTTGTTTGTTTAATTTAACTGTTGAGGCTGCCCACTAAAGTGTGCTAGCCTGTGTAACTGATTTATCACTGTTTCTGCATTTTCTGTGTGTTTCTATCAAAAAACAAAACAAAAAATAATCCTTGTTTTCCCGCCTCTCCTCGACTAGTTTAGACCAGTTTACAGGCATTGCTGTATTCTGGGCTGTGGTGTAGTTCCTGTGTTGCCCATTACCTTACTTGGATAGAAGGAAGTTTCTTTGCTCACCAGTGGGAGTGGGGAGCCTTGAGCAGCCTACCTGTCCCTTTAGGAAGTGACCTCAGCACAAGAGCTGTAGTAATTGGTTGTTTTGGACCATTTCTAGCTCTTTTGTAGTTCCCTGTTCAAAATCCGCCTCTGGGCGTTTTTTTCTGGCTATACTGCTCAGACAAGCTCCTCGTGGTCCTGCAGAGTGGTCCTAGCTACAGAGAACTCAGAAAAGCGACTACTTTCTCGATTTAAGTATCTTTGCTGTTTTTTTACTTAGAATAACTTCTGTAGCTTACCCTGAACAAGCTTAAACTGTTGTTTTAGCTGTTTGCTGCATTATTTTAAAATCTGCACTTAAAGTTACTTTTTAGTCGAATTTGATCGAATGTTTGTTTGTTTGTTTGTTTGTTTAATTTAACTGTTGAGGCTGCCCACTAAAGTGTGCTAGCCTGTGTAACTGATTTATCACTGTTTCTGCATTATCTGTGTGTTTCTATCAAAAAAACAAAAAAAATAATCCTTGTTTTCCCGCCTCTCCTCGACTAGTTTAGACTAGTTTACAGGCATTGCTGTATTCCGGGCTGTGGTGTAGTTCTTGCGTTGTCCATTACCTTACTTGGATAGAAGGAAGTTTCTTTGCTCATCAGTGGGAGTGGGGAGCCTTGAGCAGCCTACTTGTCCCTGTAGGAAGTGACCTCAGCACAAGAGCTGTAGTAATTGGTTGTTTTGGACCATTTCTAGCTCTTTTGTAGTTCCCTGTTTAAAATCCGCGTTTGCTGCTGTCTTTTGATTGTCTTTGCGGTTAAACAAGGTTAAACTTCTTCTGGCTCCGCCAAGTCTGCTCTTCAAATTTTCCCTTAAGGAAGCTCTACTCTTAGTATAATCAGACTACTCGCTATATTATAAGCCTAGCACTTGTTCTCAGAACTTCTCTACTAAGTAAGCACTCTCGTACTAAGTAAGCACTACATCCACCTACCACCCCTGTGAATATCCACTTCCCTTAAAGGCACAGCACTCCCTTCTACTGTTCTAGCATGTTGAGTGGTAGATTACTGGTGTCCTCTCCAGTTCAGCTGGTTAATCTGGGTATCTTGAGACAATGCTACAATTGTCTCATGTACACAGACAACCCTCTCCTCCTCCCAACAAACACAAATACATGTGAGAGATGCAACTATATAGCCAAACTGGAGGCTGAACTCTCTCAACTCAGGGCTGGCATGACCAGACAGGAGGAGATGGTAACCACACACACAACAAAACCAGTCCCACATAGACCTACCACAACTGCAAACCAAACACATAAAAACACAAAGACATACTCGGAGGCTCTAATAAAAACTTACCAAAACAACAGAGGCTCCCAAAGCAGACATCCAAAAATCCACCACCTCAAAACAAAACACATGCAACACATACTTCAATAAATCAGTGTGTCAACCAATCACAGCCCTTAAGGCCAAACACCATGCCTGATACACTAGTAATAGGTGACTCTATAGTCAGACACACTGATGTCCCGCTTACCAGGCTGAACAAGGAGAGGGTGACTGTGAGCTGCCTATCGAGCTAGGATCCGCCACATAACACACGCACTCAGGTCACTCCAAAGCAAGTACAAATATGACTCCGTCATTGTCCATGCTGGCGTGAATGACCTGAGACGTACCTCCCTGGACTACATGAAAAGAGACATAGAGGAGCTCTCCGATTATGTAGCCCAGGCTGGTATGACCCTGACCCTGAGCAACATCTTGCCCTCACCAAGAATGATGCCACAATACAAAGACAAGATGATCAGCTTTAATAATTGGCTCAAGTACTGGTGTCATTCTAAGGGGATCCAATGTCTGTCTGCCTGGGATGATATGTTGGACAAGCCACGCTGCTTCACAAGGGATGGCTTACACCTGCCACCATTGGGCTTCCGGATATTGGCTAAGGCACTTGCCACCCCCATAGTGCCATTTTTAGGCAAGGCTCAAAAGAGAAACCCACCTCCTTAGAAAACAAAAATGGAAAAAAACGAAGGGTAATGCTGCTTAATGCCAGAAGTCTAAATCTCAAGATGCAGGCACTTGATGCACTCCTCAGTATGGAGAACATCGACGTCTGTGCAGTAACTGAAACCTGGTTCAAGGCTCCTGAGAGCACCCCAGCACTACCAGGCTATACTTCATATCATGCTTTTCGTCCCCAAAACCCGGGCCGAACCACAAAGGGAGGGGGAGTGTCCATATTCATCAAGGACACCCACACCTCCAGGTTAGTAGCAACACATGAAGCATCAGAGACCATACAGGTGCAACTAACCATAGGCAAAACTGCTATACAACTGGTAGCATGTTACAGACCACCCTCCCAATCCCAGGAACCCCACTCAGCCTTCCTGAAGACATTGGAGGATATGAATGTATCACAAAATACCATCATACTGGGAGACTTCAACTACCCAAACATAGATTGGGTACATTATTCTAGCCCTAACACCCTAGCCCAAAGGTTCCTGGAATTCATAAATTCAAATGCACTGGAACAGCTAGTCACCTCTCCCACTAGGGGAGATAATATACTAGACCTGATCATCACAAACATGGGGACAAAATGCTCCACACCGGTATACCCCTCACTAGTGAGATCTGATGACCACAAACTAATCACCCTGGATATACATATCCCACCTCCACCCCCAGCACAAAAGACCACAGTGAAAAACTTCTCAAAAGCAGACTTCACTCTTCTTAAGGCTGAGATGGTATACTTTAAGCCCATTGGGCCAGTGGATACCACATCCCACAATGCCGAATCCTTCAGAAATGCTTTCTATGGACATCTCCAAGAATGCATGGATCATGCAATCCCAAATAAATCCAAGTCCCTCTCCACCAAAGGCAAGCGTCCTGTCTGGTGGACCTCAGCCATTAACAAATTGTATAACAAAAGAAGGAAGCTACTGCACGTCAAAGCAAAATCCCATAAAGGGAAGACATCTCTGATCAACATTAGCAGAAAACTACGTTCTCTCATAAAAACATCCAAGGCCAACTTTGAGAGACAAATCGCTAAGGACACTAAAGATAACCACAAAGCCTTCTTCAGCTATGTTAGAAACCTGGGCAGAAACCCTCAGATATGCTCAGAGTTAGTTCACAACAACAAAAAATACACTGAACCCACAGATATTGCCAACATTCTGGCTGACAGGTTCAGTGCAAATTTCTCCCCTCCCTCACCCCCAAAAGAAGAAATACTTATCCCAGCTGAATGTAATCTTCCTGTCATTTCAGATGTCCAAGTGAGAACCGCCCTCAACAAAGCTAAAAACACAGCATCAATGGGACCTGATGGTATCCCGGGTTGCGTACTACGTGAACTCCAAGAGGAGCTAAACCCGCACATAAAAATGCTATTTAACCTTAGCCTTACTACAGGATATGTACCTGAACACTGGCGCAGCAACAGTGGTCCCACTCCACAAAGGGGTACCTCTACAGACCCTGGAACTACCGCCCCATAAGCTTAACCAGCCTGGTCTGCAAAGCTATGGAAAGAATCATTATGGAACTCATAAACAGAGACATAGGGGACCTACAGACACTTGACCCCACCCAGTTCGGCTTTGTAAAGGGCAGATCCTGCCTTTTGAACCTGGCTGACTTTTTCAAAACAGTCACTAGAGCCATCGATGAGGGCAAAGCAGTCCATACAGCCTACCTGGGCTTGGCTAAGGCCTTCGACACAATACCCCACTCAGGCATCATAGATAAGCTCAACAGCTTAAACGTAAACCCTTATGTCACTAGATGGGTTGCAAACTGGCTAAAGGACAGAACCCATAAAGTTAAAATCGCTGGAGCAATGTCAGACTCAAAGCCAGTCACAAGTGGTGTCCCACAGGATCTGTCCTGGGACCCCTCTTGTTCGGCATTTATTTCTCAGATGTTAAAGCAAACATGGGAGGGTTGTGGCTGACAAAGTTCGCAGATGACTGCAAACTAGGCGCCATAGTCGATACACCAGCGGACACATACATCCTACAAAAAGGCCTCACAGAAACGGACAACTGGTGCCGGAGTCACGGCCTTAAACTAAATGCCAAAAAATGTATAGTCATCCCCTTTGGGAAAAACAAAGTACCCACAAATTATCACATAGACAGCAACCCACTGAGTATGGAAAAAGTAATCAGAAACCTAGGGACCCAAGTCGACAGCGACCTCTCATTTGACACCCACGTTGCCAAAGTGGTTAGAAAAACATTCTACCTTGCACACCTCATCATGAAGGGATTCACATCCAGATCCAAGGATGTCACTGTACCCATATACTCCTCCCTCATCGGACCCATGATTGAGTACAATGCCCCATTTGGTATGTACCTCACTCAGCATTTGCAACAGCTGGAGAGACCACAAAAGTACCTCACCAAGAGGATCAAGGGTTTCCAACATATGTCTTATTCTGCCAGACTAAAGAAACTTCAGCTTTATTCAGTAGCTTACCGCCTGCTCAGAGGTGATCTCTGCCTGAAGTACAAGGCCATGTCCAATCTGGATCTGATGGGCATGCTCCACCTCAAAAAATCCAAATCCATCAGGACCACGAGAGCTAAAGACTTAAACGTTGGCACAAGTATGAATAGGACATGCTGGAGGGATAGATTCATAACCCAGAGGCTTCCCATGCTTTGGAACAAGATCCCAGTTCATATTAGGCAGAGCCCCTCACTGACTCTCTTCTAGAGAAATCTTGATGAGTGGATGGGAGATCGTAAGTTTACCCCAGGGGTCACATCTGTGTCACTGCTAGACAGGGGCACAGTAAACTAATTATATTATATAAGGGGACCTTCATTGTGTCACTACTAGACAGAGGCACAGTATTCTAAATTTATTCTGTACATTTTTGTACCATTTCATGGGGTGGCAAAAGCCACATTACTATGGCTAGGCTTACAAATGTCCCAGGGCAGATTGCCTAGTACTAAACTATGAAACTGTAAACCACTGACTTTGTGGTTTTATTCTTGCTGCTAGCTCTGGGAACTCTGGAACCAGATGAGCCCAGGGAGTCGTGAATGGGTTCACTTTCCATAAGTCAATAACCGATCGGTAAGTGCCATCTTTCTTTTTAACTGGCCATATGGGTGAATTTGTAGGCCTATTTCCCTATAGAATTATTCCCGCATCAATCCATCATTGTATGCAATTTTGCATGTCTGTCTCTGCTTCCTTTGGGATTGGATACTCTTTTTGAAACGGTGGAATAAAATCTTCTTCACTACCTAAAGAAACTGCTTCCTGTAGCTTCCCGCAGTCTGTGGGCTCTTGAGACCCCAACATAGGGAACTGTTGTTTTACCTTTAACCATACTTCATTTTCAGTACAGATGACAGTATGGCCCTTTTTAGAACTGTTTGATACATGTATTGCCTCAATCATACATAACATGGGGCCTTGTCCTTGCCATATAATGCCATTAGGAAGGTCTATGACAATTTCCATTTTGGACAATATATCCATTCCCAAGATTGTGGAGCTGCAAGAATTATGCATCAAAAATATCCCTTTCACAGGTTCCCCTTGATGGGAGAATTGTACTTGTACAGGTTTACTACCTATGGCTAAACATCCAGAACCATTAAAACCTGAAATACATGTATGTTTAGACAAGTCAGGAGACAAATGCCTACCTGTCACTGAGACAGCTACTCCTGTATCTAGAAGAACATCTTCCCACAGGTTCCCCTCTAACCAAATGTTGATAAGTGGTCATCATTCTTTCCCTTTCCTGAAGTTAGTCAAGAAAGAGACTTGGGTAGGGGGGGTCAATCCCCTATAGTACATCTACTTCCCACCCTGAATCATTGGTAGTATTGGACTGCAAAGGACATAATTGCAGTGTTTCCTCAACCTCTTCACAGTCAACATAAGAAGATCGATTAAGTTCATGATGCAAGGCTATTTGCTGCTGATAATTATGATTTACTGGACCATCAGAAACAAAGTCAGGAGGGACAGTTGTATCCTGTGTGCTAACAATATTACCTTGTACATTGACACTAGGTGTCACACCATCCCTTTGCTGTACTGAGAATACTGACTCGAGTGTTTGTGGTATATAGGGGTTGCTGCTGTAGTCCCCTATTCCCCTCTGTCACATATTGCTGTGAAGTGTACTGCTGTGTTTGTACTTCTGGCTCCATTACCTGTTGCTGTTGTGGTACACGTGGCTTATCAAAATTTTTTACGGTAAGAAACTTACCCTTTGCCTCTTGTTCCTGGCACCATCTGCAATAATATTTACAATAATTTTTAGTATGACCTACCTGTTTACAGGAATAGCAAATAGGATGTCTCTTTTGAGGACCCTCTATAGATTGAGTAACTTGAGAAGTTAACTGAGTGGCTGGGGGAGCTGATGCTGCCTGTTGTTGCTCCTGTATAACTTGCCCTTGATGTGATTGTCCTGCTACCTGCTCTGGGACTTGCTGTCCATGATTAATCCATCTCCCATGCCCCCTTCCCCTTACTTCACTAACAACAGGTGCAGAATGGGGAGTGTAAATCTTTTGCTTATGAATAGCATTATCTTTACACATAATATGTGCTTGCAGCAATTTATCTACTAACTCTGTGAGTGTGTTTGAAAATTCCTCATAAATAAGTTTAATATGCCCTGGGACACCTTCCAAATGGTTTAAAAAGGAGCGCATAACAGCTTTTTGAAAATTGACATCTTTTATATCTTTTTCATCACTGGCATTGACTAGCATATATGCCAGCTGATAGTGTTCAGCTTTCTCTTCTAAAGAGTCACAAACTGTCATTTGTAACTAATCTAAAAGTGATGGTGTAAGAGATTGCCCCCTAATGTATGCTAACAATACTGCTGTCGTTCTTAAGTGTTTAGTTTGTATTGGATACTGCTTTTGCTGAATATAAGCCATAACATGTTGTGGAATAAAGTTCCAGAGACAGCATTCAAGTGTATCATTCCATACAGTGCCTACAATTTTAAGAACCCAGGCTTCAAATGTAATCATGTTATTAAAAATACCTTTCTGTTCATCTCACTTAGGGAGAGTTTCTAAAATCCTAGACTGATGATAAACTTCAGGAGAAAAGCCTGCTGAGGCTATGATAGGACTTGTAACAGTAGTTTCTAATGCTTTAGATTGATATTCCTCCAACAGGGCTTGTAATTTTAAAAGGTCTTGATTAGCTAAGTCTGTTGCTCTAGCAGCCTCAGATTCCTGTGTCTCCAACTGAGCTTGTAATGTGTTTATTTCCTCCTTAGCAACAGTTGTGTCACTCTATGCATCAGCCAGCTGCTTGTCATATTTTTCTTGCAAACGCACAATTTTACTCATTAACCCTTCTATCATACCAATAGCTTTACTGCCCTGTTCAATAACAGTTTGTGTAAAAGTCTTAATTTCAGTCTGTGAGACTTTCAAAAACTAAGAACATTTTTTTGTACATTTAGCGGTGTCAGCATGCAGTTTACCAGATGCATTTCATTTATCACAGTAAGTCTGGAAATGACCCATGAGATTAAGATCCTGCTGGTTGCCAACTTTAGCAATCCAATCTTTAAACTCCTGCAAATCAGACTGTAAAGTACAAACTTCGACATCTGCATCACTATCTAACAAATCTTTTGCAACAGGATATATAGAAACAGGAGCCATTGTCTGTGCTTCAAGCATTACTTTATCCTGGTTGTGTTCCAGGTTTTGTACAATACGTTTATGACAAGGCGTGCAAAAAGCAACATTTAAATCATTGCAGATAGCACATTTTTGTACATCCAGTGGCACTTTAGCCTTGTGTACATACCAATCAAAGGTAGAGATCCACTTATATAATGCTGGATTATCAGTTTTCCCCTAACAAAGACTTACAGGTGCTAACATGCTCATCATACCATGTATTTAAATAATTCCACACATTTATATATGGTTCAGACACATCAAAAGTAAAAGACTGAGTGCACTTCTTGACATTTTCACAAACTGCATTCATTGTTAAAAGAAAAACAGAATAAAATATTTACCACAAATGTTCAGGATAAGGTGACCAGTCTTGACACGAAGATCAGTTGTGGGAAAATTCTCTGCTGTTTTTCACTAGATGCTGGTGAGAAGAAAATTTTGGCAGTATATCTTTCATGCCTCATGGGTCATCAACTATCTGAAGAAAAATTACCATACTGCCCTGTACTGCTCTGCAGTGTTTCATCCTCCAGTCAATGGATGAAGTTTAGGAAGAGAAGAAGCGATTCTAAGATGATCTGCATTGGAATGTCACTCTGTGAGAGGCACCTCTTCAGGCCACCTCCCGGGTTGTTTGGACTAGACTGGTCTCACCACTGTTAAACTACACTATTCAGATAGTCTGTACCTTTTACTCAATGAAAACATTGAGACAGTTCTGCTGTTACGACATTCATTTACTGCACACGAGGATTACATTTAGCTTAACAATGAAAGGTATATACATCAAAAACATACTTCAGCTTATAGCATCAGTTCTGCAAGAATAGAAAAATCAAAGTCTCTCATACAAAAGAAAAAGCACCAATCTTTTCTGCCTCCATCAGCAGTTTAATAAGTCTTTCCTTTGAAGCTGGTCTGCTGACAGTTTGTTTTCCATTCCTGAAGAATAACTTTTTTCGTCCTTGCCTATTTTGTGAATTATGTTGACGAGACACAGCTGCATACAAGAGTTCATCTTGACCTGCTTGTAGATAATAATTTTACAGAAGCTGCATAGTTTATAAGAGAGAAAATATTTTACTTCTGATTCTCATTAACAATGAATGCCAAGCTATATGTTTTTGCCAAGTTAGGTAACTGAGTTTAAACTGAGTGCACTCTACACACTGAAATGCAGAACATTTATTTTGCATTTTCAGAAAAATACACAGAAATCGATTTTAACCTGTTCTTTACTCTCACAGTTAGTGCTCTCTGTGAGGTTTGTCATGTATCACATGTTGTTCTCACTGGTGGTGTGTGCAGAGACATGCTATTGTTGGAAAGAGTCATTTAGTTTCCTGAATCATTAGTTAGTTGAGAATAGACTTCTGTATTTGTTTTGCTTTCTGGCCATTACCAAAATCAGTGGAGTTTGTTGATAGATCATGGATCGTCATGTTTAGTTCCTGGGCTTTTATAGCTTGTGAACTGTATTTCTTCAAGCCCGGGTGTACTGTACAAAAGGTGCATGCATGCTATAGAAGATCTTTTTGATGCATCCAAAACAGTGAAGATGAACTATATCCTAAATCACTCTATCACTTTTCAGATGCAGGCAATATTTCCAGGGGAGAGTACATGGCTAATTTGCATTAGCCACTCCCCCAGACTGTCACATGCCTATGCTACTGGCTGGGTCTTCTGAATTGCCTAGCTATAATGTGCTGTGAATATGTGCAAAGGGCAGGTTTTAGCAGTACATTAAGCCTTTCCAAATTTCAGAGTTATTTTGTGAGTTGAAACTTAAAATTACTTTTTCCTTTTGTTTATTTCTGTTGCTCTGCATTGTGGAAACAGTTTGAAGTTATAAAACTCATGAAATTAAACAGTGCAATTTAGTATTTTTTGTCAGGACAATGACTTTGAATTAGACAAGTACTTATTGCTACTCTTTGAACTTTTAGTATTGATTCTCTTATCTTTTTTTCAGATTTAGTGAGGATAGTGTTGTATTACTTCTGTCTGCATTACAGGTAAATACAAATTCAGACATTCATTTAGTGATATCCAGTATTCATTTACTGCTAGAAGGTTAACTCAATTATCTCTAACTTAAATATAGTAGGTTAGATTTAGCGTAATAAATAATATCTTCATAAATTTACACTAATGTCCATTTTCACTACAGCTTAGATTTGCAACTGCAGATAAGACAACAGTGTATACTATGTTTAGTGTTATATTCTGTTTGTTCTTTTACTGACATTTTACTACAGATTCTCTGTTCTGTGTTTTTTTTTAATTTTCATTGTGGTTCATCTGTGATGAGCTCTCAGTACGGTTTTAATCTTTTACTTCTATTTCTCCTTTCTGTACATGTTCTCTCTTCTAATCTACTGAAATCAGTGAGACATTTTATTTCATTAATTCTAAGAGGATATTATTAGTATTAATCCCATGTCACTTTAGGTAATAGCTTTATCTTTCCATCTGTACTTCTAGCCAGAACCAGGCTGATAAGACAACATAAACCCCTCAGGCTGTACTTCAGCATTCTGATAGCTGGGTCCACTACCTCCTCACTCAGATCTTCCATCCAGTTACCCATCTTCAATAGGTTCATAGGAGGTTACTAGGCTATTGGCCATAGGGCCTTTGTAAGCTTAGACATGTTATACCCGTGTTCCCTTATTAATCAAGTTGTATGGTTTATATATGCAGAGCAAGTCTATGATCAGCACTGACTGCCCTTATCCATGAGGGACATAGTTGACACCCCCAGGGTAAATTTATGGTCTCTCATGCAGTTGTCTAAGTTGTACTTAATACAGAGCTCCTCAATTACCCTATTTATGTGAATTGGGAGTTTGTTTCAGAGGAGTGGCAATCTCTGGGAGATATAGCTGTCTCTCCAGCATGTCCTGTTAATGTCTCAGGCTAGGTTAAAATCCCTAGAGTGAGTAAATCTTGTACCATTTGACTTGTGGATGTGCAGAATTTCCATTAGGTCACGTTCCAAGACTGCTCTGTAGGCCAGGCACAAATCGCCTCTCAGCAGCCTATAAGATACAGAGTACAGTGACAGGGCCTTCCATCTATCCATGTAGGTCATGTGTTGAAAGCCCTGAATTTTCTTTTTGAGAAGTCTCTGAGGTCTCTCCAGCTACTGCAGGTGTCTGGTGAGGTACATACAGAAGGAGCATTACACTCTATTAGTGGTTTGATAAGGGATGAGTACAGGAGAGTTATAACATCCTTAGCTCTGGATGCAATGCTCTTACTTATGTGCAAAATAGAAGGGCTTCCTTGCCACTGTGGACACATGGTGATTGAAGTTAAGGATGTATCAACTTGCGTTCCCAAATCTTGCACCACAGTGTTTGAGCTAAGGGGGTTTATTGTTAATATTTTAATTTGCAGGGACTTCCTCTTTGCTGAAAGGGATGACAATGCATTTTTTTGTGTTTAGTTTAAGTCTCTGGCTTTGGCACCAGTCATTTGTGTGTGTAAGCCCTTTTTGTAGTATGTCAGCATTGCTGGGGGACTCAATGATTGCACCCAGTTTCCAGTCATCAGTGAATTTGGTAAGCCACGGGCCATTTATTTTTGCCTGAACTTCTGAGAAATAGATTCCAAACAGTATGGGGGCCAACACACTGACTGGTGACTGGTCTGCTGGTAGAGGTGGAATCCCCAACTTTTACTTTATGCATTCTGTTGGTGAGACAGTTAGCTACCCATCTAGTGACATAAGGGTTAATTCCCAGCTGGGTGAGTTTCTTAATGATGCCTGAGTGGGAATTGTGTCAAAAGCCTTAGTTAAGTCAAGATAGGCTGTATGTACTGTTTGCCTTCATCCATGGCTTTAGTGACATTTTCAAAGTCCACCAGCTTTAATAAGCATGATAAACCCTTAACAAAGCCAAATTGGGTTGGGACAAGAGTTTGAAGGTCACCTATGTCTTTGTTGATAAAGTCCATGATGATTTTCTCCATGACTTTGCAGATAAGGCTGGTTAGGCTTATGGGTCTATAGTAAGAGAAAGAATGGTTCTGCCACCAATCCTGCTAAAAACTTGAAAACTTTTAATAAAAATAAAACAATGATGAAATAAAACACACTGGCTCAAATTGATTTGAAAAAGGTATTACACCGAAAGCGCTTATCCAGTTTATGAGCCAGTGTGTTTTATTTCATCATTGTTTTATTTTTATTAAAAGTTTTCAAGTTTCAAGTTTTTAGCAGGATTGATGACAGAACCATTCTTTCTCTCAGTTTTGTATTTTGATGTGCTCTGCCTTTTGTGACACTGCCTACTTTTTCTTTTTTGCTTTTATGGGTCTATAGTGTCCAGTGTTGACTGATGGACCCATTTTGTGCAAGGGAATTATTGTTGCTGTTTTCTTCACGGCTGGGACAAAGCTGGTACTGTGGTTGAAAAGAGTGGCAAGTGGTTCTGCTAGGTCCTGTTTTAGACCACTTAGTAGGCAGCCTGGAATGTTATCTGGTCCCACAGAGGCTGTGTTTTTGGCCATGGAGAGTGTGGTTATGATCTGCTCTTGGGTAGAGGACTGGTGATAGGTATGCTTTGGGGTATATCTGGTGGGAACAGGGGGTGTGAAGTTTGTGCCAAATCTGTCTGCTAGCAGGTTGGCAATGTCTTCAGGGTCAGTATGAGTGGTACCATTCACTACTAGTTTGGCACAAAGCTGGGCCTTCTCTTTTAGATTTCTGATTTAGCTAAAGAATGCATTGTGAGTATCCTTAGCTAAGAATGCTAGTTTAGCTTCATAATGGGCTGTCTATATATCTAATTTAAGATGTCTAATTTGCTTTTCCAAGCTGTGGAGGGTGTACTTCCTCTGCTAAGTCATTTCCCTCTTGTTCTTAGACATTAGTTTCTTCCTCTTGTTGTATAGCCTATTTATGCTTGATGTCCACTAGCATGGCTTGTTTTATTGTGAGGACCTTGTTTTGATCTATTCAGGTACAGCTGAGTCTATACTTTTGTATAGGTGTTTATACAGGGCATTTGTGTACACTTCTCATTTGTGTACACCTCTGTATAGGAGTCACTGTGGACAGTGGTAGCAGGGGGGGTTGAAGCTATGTATGCCATCACTTAGGATGCTATAGTTTGCTTTTGAGAAATGTTTTATCCTTTTTGCTGTTGGGGGGGGGGGCAGGTATGATCATTACTTCGCACAAGACTGATTTATGATCAGACTTTACCAGGGAAGGCAACACACACTGGAGGTAATGCAGAGACCCCCTGTGTTGGTGAGTACTAAGTCTAAGACATTGAGGCCCCTTGTTGGGGTGCAGATTATCTGTTCCAGAGAACTTGTATTAACAAAGTCCAGGAACCTTAAGGTGAAAGTGTTTGTGCACATATATGACTCCCAATCAATGGAAGAATAGTTGACATTATCCATAACCAAGGTATATGGCTGCATAGTGAATGAGTCAAGTAGGTGCAGGTAGGCAGGGTGGTTCTCATTGCTCATGGTGTGGGACCTATAGCTAACAATGACAAGGAAGGGGGTTTTACCTACAGTTAGTTGGATTTGGAGTAGCTGTAGGGAGTCTTACTGTTTGACCAGTCTTGAGGTGTATTTGTCTTTATTGAAGATGGATACACCTCTGCCTTTGGTTCTTTCATGCTCGTTTTGAGGTCTGAACATGTGGAAGGCATTGTAGCTTTGCATGGTCGGGGAGCTCTCTGTGGCTTTGGACCATGTCACTGTGACTTCACAGACATCAGCATCTTCAAAGTAAGGAGTGCTTCCAGTGAGTGCAGTTTCCAATTTTGACTCCTAGCTTTAAGCAGCATAACCTTGAGTTTGTCTCTAGTGGATTTTCGTACAACATGAATTTTGTTGTTATAACATTGCCCAAAAAAGGCACTATGGAGGAATGTAAGTACCTTTGTCAGTAACTGAAAGCTAAGTGGCGATAGGTGAAGACCATCTCTGGCAAAGCAGCATGGTCTGTTGACCATATCTGCCTAGGATGGCAGATACTGGATCCCCCTGAATTGACACCAGAAACTAAGCCAATTGTTGAAGTCAATCATTTTTTGTTTATATTGAGGCATCATCCTGGGTGAAGGTAGAATGCTTCTTAGGGCTAAGGACATACCTGCCTAGAACACAGACTCTGAGAGCTCAGTCATTTTTCTCTTCATATAGTCCAGTGAGGTGCATCTCAAGTCATTTACTCAAACATGGACTATGACAGAGTCATAAAGTACAGTTGTGTATACTTACCATAAAAAAAGATGTTCGAGTGTATTCACTGTTGCAGTCATTACATTTGGGTAATCTGCTGGCAGGTTGCCCTCAGTCGGCCTGATTAACAAAGTCTTGGGTCCTGCATTGGTTGCTGTTTCTTCTTCCACGACGTCAGGTCGTCAGGGGTATAAAACATGCAGCTGAAGCCATTACATCAGTTTTTCTTGCCCCAGATGTCAGGTGCCCCCCTAATGGGGAGCAAATAAACATAAAAACACAAAGGTATACCTCCAACAAAAAGCAAATACACCAAAAAGGCTTTTAAGCATAGTAAAGGAAAGTAGAGGTATAGCCAGAAGAAATTAGGGGGCTGGAGGGAGGGTAACCAGGACTGCAACAGTGAATACACTCGAACATCTACATTTATGGTAAGTGTACACAACTGTACTATGTTCTTTGTGTTTCACTGTTGCAATCATTATATTTGGGTAGATTCCCAAAGCTATGGTTGAGAGGAGGAGTTTATATAGCATTAGGGCCAGCTATAAGACTCTGCAAGACAGCAGTTGCAAAGCCAGCTCTGGATTTAGAGAAAATTGGCAAATGATAATGCTTGGTGAAAGTATGTACAGAACTCCAGGTAGCAGCTTCTAGGATGTCCCTGGTAGGAAGACTTCTGAGAAAGGCTGCAGAAGTAGATGCACCACTGGAGTGAGATCTGATCCCCTGGGGGATAGGTTTTCCAGGTGCTTATAGCAGAAATTAATGCAATGGCTTATCCATTTAGAAATGGTTTGTTTTGAAATAGCCTTCCTCTCTGCTCCTGCAGCAAATGCTACCAGCAATTGTTCAGATTGTCTTCGAGGTTTAGTTCTGTCCAAGTAGAATCTAAGTTGTTTGTGCACATCCATGGAATGCAGAATCTGTTCCCCTTTGTTCTGTGGATTAGGAAAGAAGGCTGGCAAATGAATGGACTGATTAAGAGCCACACTGGATACCACATTGGGCATGAAGGAGGGGTTGGTCCTGAGTGACACCCTGTCCGCAAGAAAGATGATGAAAGACTCCACTGCCATAAGGGCCTGTAATTCAGATATCCTTCTAGCTGAAGTGATTGCTAAAAGGAAGGCTGTTTTCCAAGAAAGAAATTTTAAGTCTGCAGTAGCAGCTGGCTCAAAAGGAGGTACAGTGAGTTTCTCCAATACAAAGTTAAGGTCCCAGGCAGGGGTTGGAGCTCTCCTGGGTGGTCTCAAGTTTTTTGCCCCTCTGAGGTACTGCTTGAGCAGAGAATGAGAGAAGAGAGGAGGTTCTGTGTTATAATGAGCTGAAATGGCTGAGGCATGGATTTTAATGGAGGAAAAAGACAGGCCCTTGTGAAGCATCTCAGTTAAGTATTGCAAAATCTGAGGTAAATTGGGCGCTGCTGTGCTCATCCCTTGAGATTGGTTCCAGGCACAGAATCTTTTCCATTTGCAAGCATAAGATTTTCTAGTACTAGGTCTCCTTGCCTCTAAGATGACATCCATCACAGGTTTGCTGAGGGATGAAAAGGGTGAATTTAAGTGATTAGCCAGGCTGCAAGGTTCAATGTTGGAAGCTGAGGGTGCAGAAATTGATTCTCCTGCTGGGACAGCAGGGAAGGGGTCTGAGGCAGGTGCTATGGAAGTAACTGCGACACACTGCGCAGGAGTACCAGTGTTAGTGCGGCCAGTCTGGAGCAATCAAGATCATCCTTGGTTTGCCCTGCTTGACTTTTACTAGAACTTTGCAGAGCAGAGGCAGTGGGGGGAAGGCGTAGCCTGATAGGTTTTTCCAGATGAAGGACAGAGCATCCATTTTCCAGGCTCGTTTGTGGGGAGTCCTTGTGCAAAACTTGTCCAACTGGTAGTTCTGGGGGGAGGCAAATCGATCTATGTCTGGGCTCCCCCATTCACTTGTCAACATGTTGAAAATCCTTGGTTCCAGTTTCCACTCGTGTGGGTCCATGAGGTTTCTGCTTAGTCTGTCTGCCAGTGTATTTAATTTTCCTGGCAGGAATTGAGCTTGTAGGGGCACTTGGTAGCTCAAGGCTGTGTTCCACAATGCCATGGCTGGACTGCAGAGGGGGTAGGAATGTGTACCCCCCTGCTTGTTTATGTACCACATAACCATGGTATTGTCCGTCTTTACCTTAGTTGTCCTGGAAGAATGTAGTCCTTGAAGGCTGTCAGAGCATTCTGTACAGCTAACATTTCTTTCTGATTGATATGTAGGTGCATTTGACTTGGGTTCCATTTGCCCTGAATGCACTTCCCTGCCAGGTGAGACCCCCCCAAGCATAGTCTGATGCATCTGTTGTTAGGGTTTGGGCAGCAGGGGGTAGTGTAAATGATAGTCCCTTGTTTGGGTGGCAGGCCTCTGCCCACCAGCGGAACTCTAGACGTAGGCAAGGTATGATAGGAATCATTGTTTCCAGACTGTGAGAATGTTGACTCCATAGCTTTTTAGATACCACTGTAGTTTCCTCATATGCAGTCTTGCATGTGGAATTAGAAGAATGCAGGAGGCCATGAACCCCAAGGCTTGCAGTATTTGTCTTGCAGATAGCAGGTTTTTGTGGCCACTTGTTTGAAATAGGTTACCAAATGAATTTGCTTTTCTGGCGTAAGGTAAGCCATCTAGGAAGTTGTATTCAAGCTTGCTCCCAGGAATGTAATTTGTTGACAGGGTACCAGCTGTGATTTCTTTTAGTTTATGGTGTACCCCAGACAAGTTAGAACCCTTTTTACAAACACCAGATGATTTAAAAGTATGCCCTGGCTTTCTGCCTGAATTATACAATCGTCCAGGTATGGGTATATTTGAATACTTCTTTGTCTGCAAAATGCAATAACTGGAGCCAGGCACTTTGTGAATACCCTAGGCGCAGCAGACAAGCCAAAGGGCAGTGCAGAGAACTGATAATGCGTGCAGCCTGCTTTGAAGTGCAGGTATCTTCTGCAAGATTCCCTGACTGGGATGTGCAGGTATGCTTCTTTTAAACCTAGTGTTGCCAACCAGGCATCTTTGCCTAGCATAGGAAGTAATTGGTGAAGAGTCAGCATCTTGAATTTTGGAATCTCCAGAAGGGTGTTTAGAGTAGACAGGTCCAGGATTGGACACCATAATTTGTCTTTTCTGGGTACCAGAAAAAGTGTGGAGTAGAAACCTTGTCCCTTTTCCTCTTCTGGTACCAGTTGAATAGCCCCCATGCTTAAGAGGGAAAGTACTTGTTTTTGAGCCTCTGCCCACTGATTTGGGGGCAGGTCTGGCCACCGATTTGGTGTTGGCAATGTGTGAAAATGAAATCTGTATCCCTGGGACACTATATTTAAAACCCATTTGTCCTGGGTTATGAGTTCCTAGTTCTTAGCATGAAGAGCAATCTTTCCCCCCAGAGGGGCGGTCAAAAGATAAGTGCTTGGTACTTTAGAAGGAAGTAATTGAGACTGTTTACCATAGGGGGTGTCTTGTTATTTCCAGATTTGGAAGTGGAGGCCCCCATTGCTTGGTTCTGAGAGTCCCCTGGGACTGAAACCTGGGGTTTTTGCTTTGTCTGGGTTTGGCTTGAGAAGACCTAGAAGGGACTGGAAAGGACCAATTCTTAGTAGGCTAGTGCCTACTAAATCTAGGAGGTTGCACTTGTAAAAAATCTTTAACAGTTTGCAAAGATTTAGCTTTATCTTCCATCTTTTTAAGAACTTCTTCAGCCTTGTTGCCAAACAGGCGGTCCTGATTTAAAGGAGCATCCAACAATTTACCTTTAACATGATCAGGCAAAGATTGCTCCTTAAGCCAAGCATGCCTTCCTGCCTAGGGCGCTGCTCTAGTAGGGGCGCTTTTCTAGTATTTATTTTGTATAGGTAGACCAGGATGGGGGCACCATGGAGTCCTTTTGCCTAGGGCACCAGTTGACCTAAGGCCACTTCTGTAAACACAGACCCAGTAACAGCAGCCCTGCAAGAGGCCTCTAAAGAATCAAAACCACATTGCAAAGTATGTTTTCCAACTTGTTCAGCAGAATGCATTAAGTCCTGTAAATCTTTATTTTCCACACAGTCAGGAATCAACATCATTTTCTGTTTAAGCAGTTCAATAACATGTTGCTGATATTTTAACATATGAAATTGGCAGTTTACAGCTCTGACTGTCGAGGTTGCAGAAGCATAAACATTTTTACCCCATCTATTCAGCGTCTTGGAGTCTCTATCAGAAGGGGTAGGATTTTTAGCAGTAGAAGCCTTAATGCCCTTGGGCCCCTGAGAAATAGTCTCTGGATCTGCAACAGGATTTTTGAAAAGAAACTTGTGGGACTCAGGAACCCTGTAGTATCTGTCAGGTTTACTAGGATCAGGAGGCAGGGAATCAGGGGCCAAACTGGATTCTGAGAAAACATCATCAACAATGTCTAGTACAGCAGGTATAGCCAAAGGCCTATGCTGAGGCAGAAGAAGAAAATCCCTAAACCTCTTTTTTGAATCAGAAAATTCCTGGCTTTCCCAGTGAAAATGCTCCCTAAAAGTATGTAAAGCTTCCCCAAAAGAAAATCCTCATAAGTAGGTATGGACAAATCCAGGTCATCAGAAGAGTCAGAAGAAACAGAATCCTGATCAGAAGATTCATAATCAAGCTCAGCCCTAGGCCTCTTGGGGGGGGGAGGTTGACTACCCCTGATTAGAGTTAATAGATCTTCAGCCATTTTTATCATTTGTTGTTTAGGCATAGGGGCCTGAGCATGTGGCCTGGGCGTCAGTTTTTTAGACATGTATCAAGATTTAGGCCTTAGTAATGAAGGAGGTGTCATTTTAATATGCAAGTCTGTAGGCCTGAATACACCCTCAGAAGCCGGTGCCTGCACAGCGGCTCTGGACCCATCCAAGGTAGAGATATCCATAGGTTCCATAGTTGAAGTATCTTGCGGTATACTGGACTCTGAATGGGTCTCAGTAGAGGCCTGCGAATCAGAAGTAGCGGGTATCAGGGGCTGCGAAAGCACCTCACTGAGTACCAGCGAACTGGCAACTGGCTTAGGAGAAGCGTCGTCAGCAGTTTTGGACCTCGGTGGCCTGTCTCTGTCTATATCTTTGTGTTTTTTCGGAATCCCGGTAGTCGGATGGCTAACCGACGACATTTCTGGATAACTAAACTGAGAACCGAAATATTTAGAGGCAAAAATATACCAATGACGGATAGTGCAGCACTGATTAACTAAAGCACAAAACTGACAGCAAGGTACTTCGTGGTCAGGGCCTAGGCAAGGAATACAGTATGAATGAAAATCTTTATGAGGTATTTGCTTTCCACAAGTAATGCAATTATTAACTTTTACTGACATCAGTAAGGAGCAAGAAAAAGTTTCCCCAACAGGGTACTTAGCTTTAAGTTGAAGACTTTGGTTCTGAAATTCGAAAACAAAAATTTCAGGACTCGGCCGACTGGCACTTGCAAACTGCTTCTGCTTTGGGCACCGCACAGCAAGAAAGACTGATGCAATGGCGTTGGCTGCATGTTTTATACCCCTGATGACCTGACATCATGGAAGAAGGGACAGCAACTGACGCAGGACCCAAGACTTTGTTAATCAGGATGACTGACGGCAACCTGCTAGCAAATTACCCAAATGTAATGACTGCAACAGTGAAACATGAAGAACATCAGTACTTGTTGTTGAGAGACTTCAGTATGTGCGTAAGCTGACAGATCCTGGGACCTGACATGCTGCTGAGCATGATCTTCTCCTTCTCCTTGTTCAGTCTGGTGAGGGGATCATCCGTGTGTCTCATAATGGAGTTGCTTACTACACAAATGGACAACAAGGAACTCCACAAATCAGACAGCACATAACTATAGTGGATGCAAACAACATTACAGCTCTTGGCCCCCTGGATTTTTTCCCTTCTAGGAGAATACCCTTTACCTTTATCTGAACCATGTTTAAAGAAGAGAGGTCAATACAACAAGAGTGATCAATACCCCAATCACTGACCCTTTACACAGAGCCAATTGAAGACTTAACCACATTCAAAAATACGGTATTTAACATTTCTTCTTATACTGCTAGCATTGATGAACTATCCATATTATCTAAGGGTCTTAACGGTATACATGCACAATCTATGGATGTAGTGCTTACAATATTGGAACTAAAACAATTTACAAGAATGCTAAATCTAAAAATATTGTTTGGCAACAATGAACGTCCACCCATTGAGCATAAAAGAATGAGCACTTTGATACCAAATAGCAACCCAACTATACTAGCATTTGAAAAAGCAGTCAAATGAGAAATATACAAAATTTGTCAGCATAATTGTGAAATGAAGTTTTACAATTTAACATCAAATGAAGCACAAGTGCTTTAATCATTAACTAATAACACTGACATTGTCATTAAAAATTCTGACAAAGGTGGGGGTGTGGTAGTCATGGATACCATGTATTATATTAATAGAATGCTTCAGATGCGCAACTCTACTGACTACGTTTTAATAAATAAGCGGCTGAGGCAATGATATAATCACATGTGTATCTGTGAAATTACAGCAATTGTATGCTAACTCATGCATTGATGATGAAGTATTACAATTCTTAAAATCAGATGATCACAAACTCCCTTTTCTTTATGGTATTCCAAAACTGCATAAATCTACTACATCCCCACCTATAAAACCCATTTTGTCAGTCTGTGGATGGATCACTGAGCCACTGTCTAAATATTTGGATACACAACTGAAAAGACATTTAACAGTGGCAGAAACATTAATCAAAGACGCAACTGATTTTTGTCACCAATTATCTGACTGGTCAACTCAAAACTCATCTGATGATTTTTATTTTGTAACAGTGGACGTGAACTTGATTTTTACTGTCATTCCTAATGATATTGGCATTGACCATATTAGGAACTTTCTTCTTGAGGTTTCAGATTTTACTCAGCTGAAAGTTCATTTAATCTGTGACTTACTTAACCTTGTACTATTTAACAATGTTTTTTTTTTTATTTCAATGTCAGCTATGCAAACAAGTAAAAGGTATTGCAATGGGTATGCCCATCGCTAACATCTATGCTAAGATTGTGATGTTTCAATGGGAAAGGGAGTATGCACTGAATTATGTAGATCCATATAGAAACAAAATTAAGTTGTACAAATGTTGTGTTGATGATATTTTTCTTATATGGAATGGGACCAAAACTGAATTCTCTGAATTTTTAACTTACATTACCAGCATCATACACTTCTTATGTTTAAAAACTGACATCTCCCACACAGGTTTGAACTTTTTAGATATTACTCTTAGTAAATCAAACTGAAGTAGGATAGAAACTACTATGTACAGGCAATCAGTTAGAACAAATACTTACACAGAAGAAGTATGCACCCTCCACACACGCACACACACACGCACACACACACACACACACACACACACACATATATATATATATATATATATATATATATATATATATATATATAAATATTGCTAAAAACAATTTATGAGCATTGCTAGATTAAATACTGATGACATTAATATGAAGACACAGTTACACACATTAACCGAAGAATTTATACAAAGAGGCTACATTGCCTCCGGATGCCCGTGTCTATATGGCTGGCTTGAGAAATGGTGGGAAACTGTCCATCCATTATGGCAGGCATATAGTGCAGTAACTAGTGGAGAGTGGGCTAGATGGACCAGGTTTTGCAGTAAGATTAACAAAAAGTGGTTATTCTACTGAGGGCTACGGGTAAAAACTGTATCACTATATCATAATGTGGAGTTGAGTTGCTTGCAGGGCAGCAGTGTAATCACTGAGCAGCTCCAGTAAACTGAGTACAAACCTGTGCAAACACGATGCTTAAATACAAGCAAAGTTAAATGATTGTAAACAAGATAACCAAAGGGAAAACCCAAGACTGAGCCTTATTCCAGCAATACCCAATTCAGATAGGTCCTTGGCTGCATACTTCTGTCACAAAGTTGCAGGGGGACCTTCTTAATGTAAGATGGCTGGTTTTAGGGTTCAAATGTTACCAAACAGTCTAGATTCAGCAAGTCTGAATCTAGCCTATGCTATACAATGTAGAAGTACTAGAAATTCAAAGTGCAGAAAATCGCAGTCATAACATCTAAAAAAAGTTTAAATAAAGCAGCAATTCAGTAGAACAGTCCCACAAGAGTGTACAGCACAAACATTTCTAGTGTGAAATAACTGGTCTGGAACCCAAGCGTTAAAACAGACCTAAGACACTTTCAGAATAACAGACACAATAAGCCTTCTGCCAGCAATTCCCAGCTTAGTAGAGTGTAGGCAATCTTCTTCTGCCACAAGAGTTTAGACCACAAATCTTCTTAATGTAAAATAACTGGTTAAGAATCTAAGTGCTTAAACCAGAATAAAGACATTTTAAAAATAGACACAATAAGCCTTCACCAGCAATTACCAGCTTAGAATGGTATTAGATACACTTTCCTGCCACAAAAGTATAGACCACAGACCTTCCTAATGTAAAATAACTGGTTTGGAACCCAAGTGCTTAAACCGGAACAAAGACACTTAGAATAAAAGGCACAATAAGCCTTTACCAGAAATTCCCAGCTTAGAAGGGTATAGGCTAACTCTCCTGCCACAAACGTCTAGACCACAAATAATTTAACATAACTGGTTTGGATCCCCTGCTTAAAACAGAACTAAGACACTTTCAGAATATCTGACACAATAAGTCTTCAGCCAGCAGTTCTTAGCTTAGTAGAGTGTAGGCTATCTGCTTCTCCCACAAGAATTTAGACCACAAATCTTCCTAATGTAAAATAACTTGGTTTGGAATCCAAGTGCTTAAACCAGAATAAAGGCATTTTAAAAAATAACAGACACAATACACCTTCAACCAGCAGTTCCCAGATTAGAAGGGTGTAGGCTATCCTCTCCTGCCACAAGAGTTTAGACTGCAAATCTTCCTAATGCAAAATATCTAGTTTGGAACCTAAGTGCTTAAAACAGAATAAAGACATTTTAAGAAATAACAGACACAATAAGTCTTCAACCAGCATCTCCCAGCTTAGAAGGGTGTAGGCTATCCTCTCCTGCCACAAGAGTTTAGATCACAAATCTTCCTAATGCAAAATATCTGGTATGGAACCCAAGTGCTTAAACCAGAACAAATATATTTAGAATAACAGGCACGATATGCCTTCACCAGCAATTCCCAACTTAGAATGATATAGGCTACACTCTCCTGCCACAAATGTCTAGACCACAAACCTTCCTAATATAAAATAACTGGGTTGGAGCCCAAGTGCTTAAAACAGAACGAAGGCACTTTCAGAATAACTGACACAATAAGCCTTCAACTAGCAATTCTCAGCTTAGAGGGTTGTAGGCTATGTTCTCCTGCCACAATAATTTAGACCACAAATCTTCCTAATGTAAAATAACTGGCTTGGAGCCCAAGTGCTTAAACCAAAATAAAGACACATAGAACAGCAGACACAATTATCCTTCAACCAGTAATTCCCAACTCAGAAGGGCAGAGGCTACCATCTCCTGCCACAAAAGTGTAGACTACAAACCTTCTTAATGCAAAACAACTGGTGTGAAGCTCAACTTCTTAAACCAAAACTGAGCAGCTTAGAATAACAGTTACAATTTAATCAGGCTACTGACAAGCAGTAATACATACAGCAGAATAAATGCAATTGAACACTTTTAAGAACAAGTAGGAAAAGCAAAATAAAGTAGGAAAAATCACAAATACAGTAAAAGCAGCTGAATAATGTGAACGTTTTTAAGTTTAGTGGAAAGGGAGAAAACAGAAGATAATTCAATGTTATGAAACTAAAGGGGTGGGCCTTTCACAACGGATCTCTCTGTACTCAGTAGAATGAGCTGATGACATGGGACTAGGAGGATTGTCCAAAATCAGATTTATAGTAGGCGCGAGCAACTGAAAAACCACCAAGTTTAAGAATATAATAACAGTTGGACAGGTGGGTGGGAAAAATAAAATGCAGACAGAGATCAGCTATATTCAGGTAGAGTACAGCAAGCAAACCAAACAAGCACTCTCCTTTCCTTTTATATACACAGGCATACCACACTTGCCTCTCATTAATAATAAGAACACTTCTTATAGGTGCTGCTGTTATCTACAGAGTATACATCTCAGACAGTTGATGCTCTGGTATAAATAAACAGTATACATTTCAGACAGTAGATGCTCTGGTATAAACAAATAGTATACATCTCAGACAGACAGTGCTCTGGTATAAACAAACAGTATACATCACAGACAGTAGGTGCTCTGGTATAAACAAACAGTATATACTTCAGACAGTCGGTGCTCTGGTATAAACAAACAGTGTACATTTCAGACAGTCGGTGCTTTGGCTCTGGTATAAACAAACAGTATACATCTCAGACAGTTGGTGCTGTAGTATAAACAAACCCCATGATTCTCTCATGTCATTCCATTTAAACTAATTCTACCCAAAATTTTCAGCCAAATAATAAACACTGCTTGCTTCTAATTCAGTTTATTATATGACTAAAGACATCAGACCTCAAAAGAAAGCCTTCTCAAATGGATAAGAAAATGGATAATCCTTCCATATTTCACCACTGCCAAACTATTAATCTTTCAAACTATCTGCCCTAAACCCAGCCCACCCCTCCTTATTTTGCATTACAGAGAGTATTAAAAATGTCTACCCATTTTTCAGTTTCTTATGCAAGATGATTTTCAAAAAAATATCACTCTACCCTCTGTTACCTAGCAAAATAATATCCCATCAGATATAAGTAACAGTTCAAGAGCTTTAGCAGAGACATAACTAGCTCAGCTTAAACTTTGGGCAGTTCCCCAGCCTGGTGCCTCTCACAATCCAAAGCTGAGAGTAAAAAGAAGTTCTTCCTAAGGATGAGGACCAGAAAAACAGTGAAAAATTCTTCCATAAGCCAAAACTGAAGGCAAAAAAAAAAAAAAAATAGAAACCTAAATGTAGCAAGCTGCTTTCTACACCTGTTAACAAACATCTTGCTACAGTTCCTACACACAGTGAACATCAAACTGCAGCCACAAATGAGGTATTGATATTCATTTATGAAGCCACTGTATTATTGTGACTTACACACAGTGAATTTCAAACTGCAGCCACAAATGAGGTATTGATATTCATTTATGAAGCCATGGTAGCTTGTGGCTTCATGCTGATATTGCACTCACATCCCATCAACACCTGCTGGTCAAGACCCCCTAAAAGCTTGAGCCCAGGGCAGCTGCCCCTTCACCACACCATAGGTACCTCTCTGCTTTTTAAACCTAAACAAATCTATCCTCACATACAGATTTAAACATTTCTTAAACATATGCCTCCTCAGTTACGGTAGTGTCAGGAGCAAAATCAATTCTTTTGAAGCCTGGATTCTTGAAAATAATTCTCACATTCTTGCAGTCACTGAGATATGACTCAAATATAGTACCTGCACTTTACCTTTAACAATGATAATTTCAATGTATTTCTCCAATCTGGTGAAATGTCATCCAGTGTTACTAGTAAACAAAAAAATATATCATGTAAGTTATAACACCTCATGAAATGAGTGTCCCAGTAGGTTACTCATTCAGGTTATTATTAGCTACAGGGACTGGGCACATCTTCCACCACCTTCTAGCCTAAACCTACCTGAAAAGGAATGCTGATTGACATCCTCAGCATAAGAAAAAATGAAAACTTACTAACTTTTGGTGAGTTCAGCATTGATCTTTTGGTTCAAAAAGTAACCAGAGTCTGCCAACTATTTCACAAAATAAACCTTGTGCAACAATTTAAAAGTCTCAACAGGCTAAATTCTACAAGTAATCCTACTTCTCTGTCAGATTTAATGATCAGCAAAGTCCACAAAAGTTTATCTAAGTATCAGTCCTCCCAAATACACTTAATGGCCACTTTCAAATCCTGGCTCTCCTGTCCTGCAAAACATTTAAAATCCCATCTATAACCATATACTCACTTACCTTCTCTGAAGCAGTAAAGCCCCTACTTGGAAGTGAAATGCAATTGCCTTGTCAGCAATATACCTACCAGACAAACTACTACTGCATTCTGTTTTCAACTCTACCATGAAAACTATCATGGACAAATAGTAACCCATTACTAAAAAGGAAATTTTGAAGAAACAGCTCTTTGATCTTAGAAACAAGTATGGCGTACGAACATTCCTCATTTGTGTTCACATCAACTCACAACACACACACTACCATTAATCACAGATAACATTTTCCTTATCACAAAAAGGGTTATCTAACAGGGTGTGTGTTTTTTGACCTGTGCCTTTGACAGGCTAGACCCCAGAACATTCTTCAGTAAATTGCACTGCTTAACTGTTAAAAGAAAAGCCATTAATTCATTCAAAACCTACATAGCTCTTTTATCTTTCAAAATTAAGTCACATAACTTTTCCTCTGATGCAGGAGTATTGACCTCAGGCATGTGCAATGAATCTGTGTTTAGTCCTATACCTCTTTCATTATAAACAAATATTAACATCTTCTTTGCTCCCACCATTGTCACTCGATGCAGGGGACATTTGTTTTCAGCACAAATCTGGTCCACATTTACAAACATCCAGAACTGCCTTCAGAATGACCTTACCATTCTCTGTAACCAGTATAAAGCTAAGTCTAAGACGAGAGTCATATCTTGCTTAGCACCAATTTGAAGGTCTCCAAATGGCAGCCTCTTTTTCCCTTCTTACAAAAGATAACAGAATGTATACGTCCGGCTATCACTCTAGCTCCTTGTCTAATCTTCAACAAGCATATTGAATTTAGCAAGAAAGTCCAAACCCAAGCTTAATGCCAGGTACACCATCTTCAAACATTTAACCATTCCCTCAAAGGCCATCATTCCCTAGTAGTAAGTATACTAACATCATGCTTAGAATTCACACTCTGTCTTGTCATACTATTCTCTTCTCAAAATACCTATACACTACAAACACTGACAGAATTTTCAGATTGACATACCTAAAATTCCAAGATGAGCACCATTGAACTTCTCTACAGAAACACAACTGGCTTCAAGTTACTGCCACATCCATCTTCCTTCGGCTCCTCCTTTTCTTTGCATTTAAAATACTTAATTCCTCCCCATATCTTCTAAGAATATGGAATTATAAGACCCTTACACTATTATTACCTCCTTTCATAAAACATATTGGTAACAAAATCTTCTCCAAACTTGTTCTTGCTACCTGGAATCATCACCCCTCTAAAGTGTGGGAAATGAATATCCACTCAACCATAAGAATGTTACTCAAAAAAAAAAAAAAAAAATACTCAAACATTCCTATAGATGCACTTGTTTTGATAATGGGTAAGCATTCAGGTAATTGCTAATTGCAGTTTCTCTGGTAACAAATGGTTGAAACTTCTGTTTATATATCACTATAAATTTGTATTAAAATGTAAAACTGTCACTTGGATAAATGGGCTTTGGAATTATGGAATAAAGAATTAATCAATATGCAGCACAAATACAGGAAGCTGGCTAGCTTAAAACCAGAAATCAAGAAGTACTTAATATAAAAAAAGAGTTGATCTTTTGTAGCCAAAGGTTACATAATTATAGTACCACCCCCCTCCATAATTTTTTGCTAGGTTTGCAAGGAAAGCTAAGATCAAAGTAGGAGGTCTGTGCCAACTCTCAATACCTCTGGCCAAGGTGTAGACCTACCAGTTTCCAAGAATGATACTTTAGAAATGTTTGGCTAGTTCTACCAGGAAAGTTTCAGGGAGTAGGGATCAAGCCAAAACAATCCACAATCACAAACCATTACTAAAGATCTCTCTACTCCACTGACTGCCCTGGCAGAAGACTAACGGAAATGTTTAAAACAGTTAATGACAAAGTTAGTAGCCTTTAATCCATTAAAAAGCTTAACACCAGTAAAGCACCCAGACTGGTCTTCCAGCAGAGGTACATAGGAATTGGGTTCTGCAATCAATAGTGTTGCTCTAGCAGGCATGCAAGGTGATGGTTAATGAATCCCAAATAGCCCTGTTGTGGAAATACTCAATGATACTTCCAATACTAAAGGAAGGGTAAGATCCAACAACCTATATCCATTACAGGTCCATTTCCTTGTTAAACACTGACAGCAAAATATATGTGGGTATTTGGGCTGCCAGATTACCCCTCTCCTTCCCCTACTGATGCATCCAGATCAAGTAGGCTTAGTGAAGGGAAGATTCCCTTGGCAAAATGCATTTATGGTGGCAGAATGGCTGGAGAAGAGTCAACTTAGAAACACTCTGCTGTACCTGTTGTCAGTTGATGCTGAGAAGGAATTGACATTGGGCACTGCACCTATCTGTTTCAATTGTTAGAAGTTCCACCTTTTCCCTCCTTGATAATTAGTGTAATTAAAGCAATGTATCAAGGATCAACAGCTGTCATCAGTCAGGTCTTTTCGGTCTTACTGAAGGAGAAAGACAAAGTTGTCACTGCCCCCCTTTATTTATGATAGCCATTGAGCTTTTCTCAGCCCATTTGCACAACATACTCCATCAGTCAGGCGGCCAGTCTCTGCCTTCACACCAGCTCTGTGGAGTGCCTCTGTTTGGATTACATGCTACTTCTTTTGTATGAGCCACAAATGAAGCTATGGTAGCTTGGAACATCTTACAAAGGTGTCAGTACATATCTGGATATAAGGTCAATCCTTCAAAATCTATTTTTATGTCAATCAATTGCTCTATACCTGCTTTGGAAGCAAGTCAATACAATTTAACCCTTAATCCTGCAAGTTGAAATATCTAGGAATATGATTAACTTGCTCTTCCTCAGACAGCAGAGATTTAAACATAATATTTGTCCAGCAAGCAACTGAGAATGTTTTACTAGAATTGCATAGCTGACAAGTCCCATTTGAAATAAAATTGCATCTCATCAAAATGAGTTTATACCCCAGATTGCTATATATTACACAAATCCTTCCAATGTACATCCTTAAAACTCAGATAAGGAAGTGGGACAAGTTGCTGCTAAAATTTCTTTGGACACCTTATGCAATGAGGGGTTCCCTGTTTGTACACTACAGCCAGTGACAACTGGGAGGAATTAGACTTCCCAGCTTAACAGTTGCATATCAGAGCACCATAACAAGCTTCTTTGGTGAGTTGTACATCAAGGGCTCTTTGGCACCCCGGGTGTCCTATTTATGTTATACCATTTCTTCTTCTCCTTCTCTAAGGCCAACAGCCCTTAGTGGAGAGCATGTTATGGAGACCCCACAGTGCTCCTTGCTTTATATCATAACAAGGGAAATATACCCTAGGTCATAAAGTACTGCTTCTTCTCAATACCTTAGCACCATCTTCAGGGTATTACAGATATTTTTAGAGTCTCTGTCTAATGCAAATGAGCTAATGGCTCTATTATTACCCTTTGATGCCCAGCCCACAATTACCATTATTCAAGGTTCCTTCCTCACCATACAATGGCTGCAGAAGGGGCTTTGCTTTTCATTCCAAATGCTTACACCATCAGGCTTTCAAATCCATGTATGATCTTTACTTGGAGTACTCCTTGCCTAGTCAGTATTTCCTTTTCTATAGTCAGATGTTTCATATTTGTAAATCAGAAAGGGATGGCAACCAGATGTTAAAAGCACTGTAAGTCCAGGTTCTTAGTGCCTTTTTAGCTAAATATAATGCAGACCCTAAAATCCAGCTAGGAATAGCAGGACTATATAGTTGAACTCCGTAAACCAGTGCCCAAGTTTACCAATAATCCTTTTAAGGGTGAAGCTCAGAATCTCACACTAGAGAATGTCCCAAAGGTGTCAAAAATTTTCACTGAGGCTGACAAAGCCCTCATATTGGAGACTTTATGCCTGGAAGTTCTACCATTAATGCTTCATGGCTTCAGACTGGATAAGCCAGAGTAAAATCTTTTCTATGAGCCACAGTGCTGATGATACTGCCAAATAGGAGTAAGGGCTACCTGGAAGCACATCATTTGAGAATGTGTTATGATCAGGGAATTTTGGAAAGAATTTTGGCAAAAAGTGGGGAAAATACATGAATTGGAACATGAGGATAGAAAAGATCTAGCAATCCATAGATTCATCATGGGTAGCTAATACCCTAATATCTTAAACATGCAACACTTAGCAGTGAAAAAGGCCAACATACATCACTGAAAAATGCCTCTCTACCTTACGTAAATGGATGCTGGCAGATTCTTCATGGAATTTATTTGAGTGAACTAAATCTGCTAAGAAACAAAACAGAGAGGTAAATGTAATGTAGGCATTGGACAAATGTGTGAGCCTTTTGAATGTAAGCACTCACTAACTATTCATCAATCAGTAGAGTATCTCCAGTGCTTAATTCAGGTGAGATCTCTAGCGTCTTATAGGAAAAGGCAGCCAAAACATCCTAATGACATTTCCAACCCAGCCTGTAAACATCTTACTAAGTACTGCAAACAATGGAAGATAAACATTTACCTGTTATACATTGTTTTAAGAATTTTTACAAGCTTTATGCATTTTATAGATCTGTAGAACATGTTTATTCTAAGCAATAACATATCATGACTATAGTGGATAAGTTCAGACTACACAAAATACTAATGCTTAAAAACATGTAACAAAAACAACACATGCACACTTTGGCTCACATTACAGATTAAATAGTATGTACTGTGATTTCATCAATATTGTACAGTTGATTTGACCAGATTAAACATATTTCAACAAAAACATCCGTTCAAGACCTGTTCAATCATATGATACATCCTGGGCCAGATTCCAAAAAACATGCTCTCAGTGACCACTTACACTGAGAGCAGGCTGGGAGAAGGTCTTTTGGAATTACGGCCCTGGTGCAAACCTGTTTATACCAAAGTAAGTCTTTCTCTGAGAGCAATTTTTTTTGGAATCAGGGCAGACATACACTGAGAGCAACTCTTTTGGAATCTGGCCCCATGTGACAACTCATGTTATATTCTTACCAAAATTAATTTATACATAGTGTACCTGTGAGAACACACATTTAAAATAAATACATAAGTCAAATTTCATAAGTCTTAAAATTTCATATAGATTCCATTTAAAAATCCCTAATTCAATTATTTGTTTAAATATATTTTAAACTACACTTTTAAATGTGTATTTTTAATTGTACATCTACTTTTTAAACTTATAAGCTTTTATTATTATTAATCTTAGCTTCATTAATGTTGGATGTCTTACTGACATTTAATAATATCTGAAAGAAAACTTCTCAAGACTCAGAGAAATTTCCAATCCTTCCTGATACCAGGAAAATGTATTTTCTAAAAAAAAAAAAAAAACGTAAATCTAGAGAACAACTCCTAACGTTTTTATACACCGCTATACATAGTAAGAGCTTGACTAGATCTGTAATTTTACCTTTTAATAATATATCATCCCAGGTTAAAATGATTATGATTAAAAACTGTTTAAGATAAATATTATAAGAATTTAGGATTCATGGTCACATGATGTATCATATGATTGAACAGGCTTTAAAATGGACATTTTTTTGTAAGATGTGTTTATTCTGATGAAGTCTACTCTATGATGCAAATGCAATTGATCAGTAAATATTGTTTAATTTACTCAACAGAATAAGCCAACATGTATATTTTATAATTATATTACTTCTTACTGGTACCCTTATCTAAAGAATGTTATGTATAGTATATACTAAGTTAATATTTAAATTTCACATTGAACATATGCCTTCTTCTACAGTCCATTGTGTGTAAAACATGTTTCTGTTAGCCAACAAATAAATCATGCAAAGTATGATAATTGTGTCTTTTGTACTTTGAGGTCAGCAATTCTTGTATGAATATCATATGCTATAACAATTTTCTTTTGGAACGGCATGTGCTATGCCTATGTATCTTTATTTTATATTACATTTCTTATGGTACAATAATGTATTTATGTTATTTTATTTATTTAGTATTTCATTACTGGGAAAGTCCAACTGGGCATCAAGAGCTCCTCTTCAACAGAGGTTGGGGAGAAAACCTCCATAGAAATTACAAAGTTACATCACTGCAACAGAGGAATATAACAATAACAAATATTAAAAATCCAGGGATTACTTACTTATCCTAATGCAAGCATGGGTCTATTTTTTAATACAAAGTCATTATGATTTGTTGTAAAACTGATATATTAAATTCCATTCTGTAGACTACTGCACAGTCTTTTTTTTACTCAAATATTTTCTTATTTTGATTTAAAACATAATAATGATAGTTTACAATTAATAAATATTCAACTATATACAATATTTACATTTAGCCTGACAAATAGATTAAAATAACAACAGATCTATGTAAAAACAATGATGCTGATACATTATATTTAAATTGTCAGAAAGAGTCAGATTCCAATTGCAAGATGTCAACCAATGTCAAAACATTTCTCCATAGGTTATTGACTAATGGCTTGGGGATGGATTCTCAGTTCTTTAGTTTTGATCTCCATTCAAACAGACTTCTTCAGTAGACATAAAAATTCCTCCATGGTGGGCTCTGTGTTGGATTTCCATCTTCTGGTTATATATTTTCTAGCTATTGTTAGTATAGTCCATATTAAATACAAATCCAATTTCTTCAAGTGAGGATTATTGATTACATTCAGTAAAATTAGAGATTTTGTCAAAATAAATTTATCTGTATAAAGAGCTTGTAAAAAATATTAATCTCATTCCAATATGTTCTAATACTAACAAAGACATAAAAAACATGAGACCAGTCTGCATTTGTTGATTCTTGGAATCTCCAGCATACATTATTACTTGAGGTGTTTATCTTTGAAATTTTCTCAGGCGTTAAGAAGGATCTATATAGATATTACCATTAAAATATTCTCCAATATTGTGAATGAGATGTTAATTTAACTGAGAGTAAGATATTTGTCTTATATTCTATTGATTGGGGAGTCTGTATAACTTTAGTTAAATATTGCCAATAGAATACATTAGGAGCTGTTCTACAAGCAATTAATACATTATATAAATATGAAAAATCATTTTTTGTATTAGTGTTGTTATAAATAATTTCAAACAATCAAGATATAAATTTAGGGATACTTTTAAATGATGAATTGTTTACTGTTCTACATAGCTCCTTAGAATATGTTAAAACACATCTGCAGCATTGGCCAATCATTAGATGTTAATCCATAAGCTGAGATTAAATGTTGTGTTTCCAAGACTTGTTTTTTATACAATGAAACCAGTATATTAAGTTTTTATTTCCCCATAAAGTAAAAATCTCTATATGTACTTTATCAGGGAAATTTCTTGTAATACTGAATGGAGTTAATAATGCAAACCAAAGTTTTATATCTATATTCATATTGACAAATTTCCTAAAGGCATCAAAAATATGGTTTATTAGGTTTACTTTGGCTGGATTTGCTACAATATGCTGTAGATTTATACTCAAATAGTACCACATTCTATTATCTTTATCTGTAACTATAAGATGTTTTTGATAAAGCATTTTCATTCCTTAATATTATGGAACGTAACAATTTCCAATTAGAAGAATATTTAGGATTTACCCAATCTATTGCAATTTTAAGTGTAGAAGCCCTTATGTATGTTTCAGTGTCTGGAAATTTTAACCCCCCTCTTGTTCCAAATGTCTAATATGATGAGAATATGCCACTTTATTTTTCTTTGGATACCATAAGAACTTTTAGAATATTGATGTAATTTCTTTAAGAAATCTTTTTTATGGTAATAATATAAGAGCCTGGGCTATATATATTACTTTAGGTAGTAAGACCATTTTTATCAACTGCAGTCTGTCTTCAAATGTTATAAACATATTGTTCCATTTATTTACCAATGTTTTAATTGATTCTATAATGTTTGTATAATTGGTATTTAGAATCTCTACCATATTCTTACACAATACAATCCCCAAATAGTCCAAGGCTGGAACTTGCTTACCAATAATATGATTTACAGATACTTGTACATCCTGTTTTTTATTTAACAACAGGAACTTTGATTTTGATTTATTAAAGTAGAGACATGAGAGTTTTTGAAAGTTTCTTATTAGCAAATCTACTTCATCTAATACTTTTTAGAGTTAAAGTGAGAAGCACATCATTAGCAAACAACATTATTTTGGAACTATATTGATCATATACATCTATCCCTCTTATTTTTGAATTGCTACATATTAGAATTGTAAGAATTTCTATAGCAAATGCAAACAAGATTGGTGACATGGGTTGTCTAGTGCCTCTAGTGATCTGCATGGCTTCAGAGGTAAAAGGGCCTATTTTAACAAATGCTAAGTTATTCTCATAAACTTTCTTTATAAATGTGATAAAATAGAGAGGAAAATCAAATATATTCAAAACTTTAATTAGATTATCCCAGTTTAAAGAATCAAAGGCCTTTTCTATATCTAAACCAACTATCAATGCTTTTTGATTTTCTCTGTTTAAATAATCAATATTAATATCCGTTTGATATTGCCCTGTGCTTGTTTATTATATATAAAATCCATTTGATCTTTATTAATTATATTGGACAGTGGGACTTTCATTCTACTAACTAGTCCTGTTACTTGAACGGTGTATAATTAACTAAAATAATGAAACACATGGTCCAAGTTGTCTACAGAAGTTCCTAGATTAATGTAGCCTATTTAACAAATCTATACAATATTTATGTTCCCTTTTCTTTTGTTTATTAGTTATAATCAAATGCAATTACCCAGAATAAAAGTAAAAAGAACTGTTTATACATAAACATGTCTAAACAATATCCAAAAGATATATGGTATCAAAAGTTGTTCATGCATTATGCACATGACATTAGTGTATTTCTATCTTTATAAGGACTCTATTTACTAAGTGATTGATTGTTGAATTGGTTATTAGCAATTTTGTGCAGTTTTAACAGATATAGTGAATAACATTATTATTTTATGTGAGCCTTTGGTATTAATATCAGCTTTTATTATTGTCTGTTAAAGAGTATAACACTATCAGAGGGTTAGGTGCAGTTGTCTGTGAAGTTATTGTGATCATACTTAAACTAGGACTCTATTTGTTATATTGTTTCATGAAATTGAAAGTTTAAACAGCATGGTTTCAACTTTACAGACACATTTTAATAAGGTGAACCCATGGCTTATCTATTTGCACCCTTTGCCATATATTAAGCATGAATTGTTGTCTGTGATACAAACAAATTATCTGAGAAAACATTAAACATATTATAACTTATAAACAAATTTCCTGATTTATGCATTAAAGGAAGATACATCACAGATTGTCTAAAAGTCATTTTATGCACTCCTATGTATTACTTGTTTTTTCCCAGATGCATACGAGTCTGTGCATATCCTGTTATTTTTCAGATTTTATGAATTTTCCACTTTTTACTTATTTTATGGACATTGCCAGTAAACATACATATATCTGTAATCTAAGAGAAAATGTTAACTTTGTGTAAAGAAAGTATAAAACTGTTGCATGTCCTATTATACATAGTGTCATCGCTTTTAAACAAAACACCAGCAGCATCATTAAATACTTCTAAATCACTTTCACTAGAGGAGAAGCCCTCTGTACCCTAACAACCAATCAGGGAGTCACTACCTTCTATTTGCATTACTTTTGTAACTCTGTGACATATGAGTTGAAGACAGACTGACACATATGTTGTCTCGAGCATTGAAAAAAGCTTCACCACTTTAAGTTTGATGTATATGATTTCCTGCTCAGCTAGCATCAAGACAAATATTCCTTCACTTTAACCCCTTCTCGTAAGACTCCCAATCAACCCCGCCTAAAAACACTGAACCCGAGAACCACAATCACTGTCCAACAAATCCCACATCCACCTCTACACAAAAGTCCATCTCTTCACATATCATGAAACAAAACAAGCCCAGCCAAATGTCCCAGCAGTGTAACCTGTTCATTTATTCAGCACTATATATGAAGGACGCTCACTTCTTTAACCTCCAGCTATCATGGGGAATATTAGGAGCATAAATCTTCACAGTTTACAATAGCATCTCTGCTCCAACCAGCATCTCAGACCTACACACAGGCACCTATCGTCCAAGTTCCTTCCCCTCTTACCAACGCCAGTCATACTCTTTAATCTCTTACTTATTAAATCAGATGTAGAAAGCTTACCTCTCAAATGGGTAATCACATTTCAAGCCAAAACATTAAGCCAAACCCACTACAATTATAACACTCTAGATAATCAAAGAAGAACAAAAATGGATGTATGGAGATCACAATGCACTCGCTTACTGCATCTCACACAGAGCAAAGCCCAATCTATTAATCATGGGCAAAAAAAGCATAACAATCTAGCTAGACTCCATTTTAATTGGGGACATGCATAGTTTGAAACAAGATTCACTGCCAGATGTAGTGATCTCTAAAAAGTAATCCTTCGTATTAGTAACTAACAAGCATTCACTAAGATTAAGGCACATTTAATTACTGGGAGTAATTGATCACAAGAGCAGATCTTGCATACTTTAAAACTGGAGTAGATTATGTTTTTTTCTTTTCTTTTTCCAATAACTCCATTATTTAGCTATTAAATGTTTTAAACTTGGGCATGATGGTATGAAACAACTATTTATCCATAGCACTCAAAGCTGTATATATGAGTTGAAAAGAAAAAAACAATACTTATAAACTTGTCACCCTTTTTAAATCATGTAGTATAAAACAGTTTACTAGTATAACTATTTATTTATATATATATATATATATATATATATATATATATATATATATAAAATTATTATTATATTATATAATTATTATTAATAATATATATTATTATAACTTTACTACAAAAGTAATTCTCTTATATTACATTGCTATTAATGGGATAGAACCAACATTTTTTCCTTTCTTTTTTCTTTCATTTTGTATGTGTATATATATATATATATATATATATATATATATATATATATATATATATATGTAAGAACATTTACATAACATACCTTGTTTGAAATATAAGATAATCACATTACGTATTCCAGTCAAGTTGCAGTAGATACTTTGAGAATTTTAGAAAGGACAGCAATTTTTGATTCAGTTTTTTTCTTTTTAACAACAGCCCAGGAAGATTTGTTGGTGACCCTTTTCAGTAAAGGAGCTATTCAAGCCATATCTTCAGGTATGGATATAACATTATTGTTTTTAATGAATGCAGTGGCTTCTTCTAAGTTGTTGAAAGTCCTCATTTCATTTAGGTGTAAGATTTTAATTTTGGCAGGAAAGGCAAGTTGAGTTTTGATGTTGTTTTGCTTTAGAAGGTTTATCGTGGCCATATTTTTTCCTTTGGGTTTTGATTATATTTTAAAGGGCTCTTTCTCCAGGCTGTCTTTAGGACCAGTTCCTTGTCTAAATAAGATAAAAATGTTATAACAATTGATCTAGGGGGAGTAGATGATGATGTTGATGCTGGTCTTCCTAAAGTTCTGTGAGCTTTCTCGATGCCAAATGAGAAACCCTCTTTTAAGTCTAAGACTTCTGGAATCCATTTATTTACGAAAATGATTATATTTTCTCGTTCAGCTCTTTCAGGGATGCCAAATATTCTTATGTTAGATCTCTCCCTGTTTTCAAGGTCATCCACTTTGTTTAGAATCCAAATATTTTGTTTGATAAGTAATTCCTTCTGTGTTTCCTCTTCTTTGTGTCTTCCCTCAAAGTCATGCAGGGTGATTTCTATGTAATTTATTTTAGATTGATGTTGCTGGATGAGTTCTTTAAGTGTATCTGTTTGTTTCTGATAATTTTCCTTGAGATTTTGTAGATTTTCCTTAAAGTCATCCATTTTTAATGACAGCTTTTGTATTGCAGTAGTTACTAGTTGTAGTTCTCTTTCTATAGCCAAGTCAGCGTGAGATTGCTTTGAAGTACTCATCTCCACAGTTAAAATCTTCTCCTTTGTAGTTTGACAGGAAAAAATTCACCTAAATCTACCAAAGTTTCTAGTTATATAGTTTATACTTTTATCTATCAATTCTGAATGTTTTTGTTAAAAAAATAAATAAATTGTTTCCTGTATTTTATATTAGTTTTATGGAGCTCTGAAAATCTGCTGCATTCAGTTAGCCATTCAGGCTCTGCCTCCCACAAACCAGGCTTTGAATATAACCAGATTAAGTCTGAGAAATGGATGTCAAGAGTTCCACTTTGAGAGCAAAGCTTGGGATACAAATTACGTAGCATCTTTTTCTTAAACACTGTACAAATATTTTTGACTGAAGAATCAAACAATTATTTTTAATACATTTGGAGTTTTAACTCTCTGTATGTGATAGAACTCATTAAATGTTTGTTAGCAAGAGACATTATGCATATTTTAAAGCTATTGCTGTTTAGCAGTATACTTCAATTATAAATGCCTGCTGTGTGTAACCACAATGTGTTTTATAGATCATAAAGATGCTGGTTGCTTCCTTATGCAATTGTCTGTCAAATGCTGTCTGCCAGTATGAGGTTCTTATGACAATATGAGGTTCTTTTATTAACAGCAGAGTTCAAACATAACAGCATGTCTATATGTAAGTATGAAGAACACTGCATACTATTAAGCAATATTAAAATATAAAAAATGGTATTATTCTTTAATGCAGCAGCAAGTTTTATTTTCATAGATTATCACACTCAGATCATCAATGCACAGTCAGTACATAAAAAATAAATTAAACAGAAATGGTAATGTAAATGTATTACACTAAATTATTGAAGTGAAAGGAACGGCAGTATATCAGTGATGACTTGTTTTGCACTGAAACCATTACTTGCCACTGAAGCAGTAGCTGTCAGCATTTACTACTGCAGTATTTAATTGCACATTGCTTAGTACTGCAGGTTTTAATTCATATCAGACAAGAACCTGCAATGTCAGGTGCTATCAAGAAGCAATTGTTGGAATCAAGTCACTGTTAATAAATGAAAGACACGCAACGCTGCTTAGAATGAATTTCTGATTACATCAGTAAATGAGTAATTGTTAAATTCTATGTCATTAAATAAAGGATCATTTATTCAGAAAACTTATGAGTCAATTTCTTGTCTCCATTTTTCCTCTCCTTTTTAATTTTTTCTACAGGTCCAGAATGCTCTGGACTGCTCAGCCACATGCCTCCAGGTGACAAAATGATCTCTACCTCCCCCTGTCCATACAGGAATGTCTTCATAGTTTGGGAGCAGTAACTTCACCTTTGTGAACTCCTGGTGCATAGCAGCCTGGTAAGCCTTGAACACCATAAACTTCAGGGTCTGGTTGAGGAAGCAGTTGAGAAGGCTTTGGAGAGGTGCCTGCACCTACTGCAGTCTATCCTCCAGTAAATACCAGACTGTTTGAACATCATGCCACAGAAGGTCTCCTCATACCTCTCAACTTGAAAACAATAAATATAGGAACAAAGGCCCTTGAAAAGTAGGAACATACAGCTAAATTTTTGGACATCTAATTAGCACAACATTTTAATAACAAATAGCACATCTCTTTTCACTTTCAGTAGGAATATGGAATACTCCTTAGCATATTTAAAAAGCAGAGACTGACAAAATGATGGAAAAATATAAGCACATTATTACAGAGTGTATAACCTGTGAACTTTTATGAACTGTATCACAAAATGTTATCACAGAAGGTCATTTATTTCTGCTTCAGAAAAGGGGAGATGTAGGTTGTGTGTCCTCTTTCTTTAAATCATTCTTTGTTGATCATGTAGTGTGGTTTTCTATGAACAAGACAGTTGTAAAATGTATACCTGATAAGGAAGGTTGAGAAGATGGCAGTATGGCGGTGCCTTGTATGGCAGCTCCCATTTCCATTTTTATGTTTTGTTTTGTATGTTCATGGATTGTTGATCTGGTGATCTGTTTGGCCTGGTCGAGTGTGCAGTTGATTGTGGCGATGGTGTCCTCATTGAGTTTTTACTTTGTTTTTGAGAATGTTGAACACATGCAAGTTTGGGCATTCAGTGGTGAGTTGGGCTGGATGCGGAATGCAGGAAGCGGAGGCCATAACCTTTGTCTGCCATATGTGATTTAAAGGGACTGGATTTGTTTTCATTGGGTCTGTGGAAACTGGACTGAATTTGGGATGCTGCTCATGGTGTCGGAGAATGAAACTGGTGACAGTGACAGTATAGATGGTGAAGATTGAAGAAAGTTATTTTAAGTGGTTGTTGCCATTTAGGCCTGTAGGTAGAGGTGGTTGTGAGGGTCTGTGGTGTCAGAAGGAAGGTCGGATGGAAGGACTGGGACTTGGATGTTGGGGTGATGGGAGTGGGAGATGGCAGCAGTGTAGAGGAATGATTGATGTAGTCCATGGAATTGTGCTTTGTTTTGAAGCTTCTGTGCCTTCGGCTGGTTTGTTCACTGTTGTTGTGTATATGTATTTTTATTTCTGTATTGCTGTGTTTCTGTTTGTACATGAGCTTGGAGAAACAAAATTTTGTTCAGCTGAATTCTTGTGTATCGGTTGAATGACAATAAAGTTACTTTTGACTTTTACCACTTCACATACTCTTAAAGTAAAAAAAAAAATCAAGCCTGAAAATAGACATACCTTCAAAATTAGGAACATCCTAACTCAGGTCTGAAAATAGAAACATTCCTCCAAAATAGGGACAATTGAAAGGTCATTTCCTCCCCCGTGGCATCTGGGACATCATAGAGGGGTGTGGATATTTGAGGCCTTCGAGGCTAGCATGATAGCTGACTCCTGAATCTCCTCCCCCTCCCTTTTGCATCCTCCTGCCATCTGTGTCTTGTCCCTCACAATGTCAGCCCACCACAGTTTTCCTTTGTGTCCTACTGTCATTTACCCTAATTTTCTGTCCAATACACTCTAACCTTACTTCATCTGCAACTTCTTGGAAGATGTAAGGTTGATTCCCCCACAGCACATTGCCCCTTCTTTCCCACCTTCTCAGGGACAATCTTGTTAATGTGATCCTTCTGTGTGTCCTTTGTCTTCTTTCTTCCCTGTTTTCAGCTTTCTTGTCTTCCCACTTTCCAGCCTTATAAAAGCCCAACCATGGTGTCCATATACAGACACCCTTAACAGTACATATAAGAAAACCTAAAATGGTTTTGATGAGCTGTGGGTCAGCCATGCTCTGCTCACTCAACACAGGTTCTCATGAACGTTCTCAAGAGATTCCTGCAAGCTTGTGCCAGCATCTTCCTGCCAAAACTGTTTGAAAGCATGTGACTAATACTACATTATTTTCAAGTCCTTTCATGCCACTTTATATGTATTCAGCTGAGAACTTATAAAACCAAATATTTGCTTCAGATTTAGCTGATTTAAATTCAGTATTAACTGATTAATATTATGCTTATTTAAATTGTAGGACTATGATGTCCACCCTGCATCTCTTGCACAGCCAAATAGTACAATGACATTTATATTGAAAGAAAACATACTTTAACTGCAAAGAAAAATAAAGGAAACAGATAATTCCAAGAAACGAAGGAAAACTGGCATTATGAGAATCTTTTCACATACAGTTTCTGAACTTTATTAAATTAACACTGAGTTTGCACAGCCAGGAGAAAAACAAAAATACTCAGTCTGGCAAATGAACCAAGCCTGCTCATTTCTGTGAAGTTAAGGAATCTGAATGAGGAATGTATGTTCTTCAAACTGGAAATCTGAAATATTTTTTTTTTACTTAAGCAGTGCAGTTAAGTGAAAGCATTCAAGGTAACTGAGGACCAGCTAGAGCACAGGTTTTCAGATGAAAAAATACACGGACAGAAATTTATGACAACTTATACTGGTCATTGAAACACTCGTTACTTTTCCTCAGGGGATAGTTGAGAGTTTTCATGCCATAAATTAAGGGTATCTAGTATGGAAAGGTGATATTACTAACTAGACTTTGAGTACATTTGTCATAACAGCACTTCACTTTTAACCTCCTACACTATAGACAAGTGCCACAAATTGATTTATGTTGTCTGTCACATGGACAAGAAGGTTGAAAGAAAAATTACAGTGACAGTATTTCTTCAAAAGATGAAGGTGTTGTTTGAGTTTGACCTGAGGAAATCTAAAATTGATGTAGGAAGTATCCTGTTAAAATTCAACATATCTATATGCGTGAATATGTAGGTACACATACTCATGCTTTCGGGTGTTCTATATGCGTGAATATGTAGGTACACATACTCATGCTTTCGGGTGTTCTATATGTGTGAATATGAAGGTACGCATACTCATGCTTTCGGGTGTTCTGTATGTGTGAATATGTAGGTACACACACTCATGCTTTCGGGTGTTCTGTATGTGTGAATTTGTAGGTACACATACTCATGCTTCCGGGTGTTCTGTATGTGTGAATATGTAGGTACACATACTCATGCTTTCAGGTGTTCTGTATGTGTGAATATGCAGGTACACACACTCATGCTTTTGGGTGTTCTGTATGTGTGAATATGTAGGTACACATACTCATGCTTTCAGGTGTTCTGTATGTGTGAATAGGTAGGTACACACACTCATGCTTTCGGGTGTTCTGTATGTGTGAATATGTAGGTACACATACTCATGCTTTCGGGTGTTCTGTATGTGTGAATATGTAGGTACACATACTCATGCTTTCGGGTGTTCTGTATGTGTGAATATGTAGGTACACATACTCATGCTTTTGGGTGTTCTGTATGTGTGAATATGTAGGTACACACACTCATGCTTTCGGGTGTTCTGTATGTGTGAATATGTAGGTACACATACTCATGCTTTCGGGTGCGAGTGTAGATGCAAGAAAATGTCGATGCTATTGCACAGCTCACATGCCTATGTAAAGCAGCTTCTTTACACTGCATTCATCAGAATTATGCTGCATGGATAATCCACTGTTCCCCTTCGTAGTCTGTTGCACATACATCTTGTTCCATCTATTAACCCACCCTATACCTAGATCATTTTCTAACTTATCTGGATAAACTGGAATGTTAGGCATGAGACCAAGAGGATGAAACATCACTAATGGGTATGACAAATGTTTGCAAAGTTACAATGAAACCAAAGAGTAATAAAAGTGTAGTGGTGACTTTTTCGTGTGTGTGGGGGGGTTCTATTAGCCCTACATCATCATCAAGCCTCCCCCTTAGCTGCATGTAGACTTATTTGTTCTCTGTGGTGGTGAGAGCTCACCAGTTTTTCATTCTCCACAGGACTAAAAGTCAAGTACAGGGAATGCTGCTGTCACCCACTGCAGGAGGTCGGGCTTTTTTTTATGACTAATATACCTCTGTTGTGGCTGTGGGATCTGCCATGAGATTGGAACATATGCCAAAGATGGGCTTCTACAAATGGAGTACATGTTTCCTGGCCCTACATGCCACATAAGCAATCATGCATATTACTGTTATTCCCTATGAACCACAAAATCCAAAATAAACCATCAGATAGCCAAGGGGTTTCAAAGTAAAATGTATAATATGCAACAAGAACCAGGAACACGACATCCACACTATAATAGTTTATTAAAACACTGAAGTAGCAGCAATAACAATAACAACTAGTTTAAAAAGTTTATTTATTCATTTACTGTTTTATATTTTTATATACTTTTATAATTATATAGGAATGTACCTTTTATAGTTTTCAGTGAGTTTCATTAATATGAATTTCCTATAGGCTAGCTAATTAACATTTAAACTAGTTGTTAATTGTTTTTTATATATAGGTGTGTACTATGCAGCTGTTATTGTTGAAACATTGAAAAAGAGCTTGTCTTGAAAGCTTTACACTTGCCATTCTTATTGCTGTTAATTCTGTGCTTTAATAAACTATTACAGTGCGGACATCATGATCCTTGTTCTTTTGCATATTCCCTATGCACCAAACAGCTGATACACACCAAGATGGACAAGCCAAAAGTTTGTCATTTAGCCCACACCTCTGTCATGACAGCTCTTCAAATGCATGGACCACTAGTCAAGTAAAGGCCAACTGGGGCAAATTCCAGAGCTTTGTCACAGCGAACCATAAAGCTGGCAGGTGTTTTCATTCATTGCCCCCTTATGCCTTTAACTATTCTAGAACTGAACACCTTATTGTTATTGAATCTACTGAAATATTTGTGTGTTAAAAAAGTGCATTTTTGAACAGAAGAACATTTCCCTGCATTGTGGATTCAAGTTTACCTTGGTCCATAAACTGGAGATAAGATGAAGACATCATGGAGAGTAGAGCTGTCCATTTTTGATGACATTCCAATGGTGTTTGTTGGAGTATTTGTAGTACTTGTTGGACTGGTCGGAATTAATGGCTGCATAAAACATTAATAAATATTCAGAGTGGTATACTGTTGAAGCTGGTTATTTCTTAACAGTTCAGTGCATTATACTTTAGCAGAAATGGTATACTGAAACAGTGCAGCTTTAACATTTGCGTATAGTTCCTCTAAGTTACCTAACCATATTCCCAAATGAATGTTTTGACATTATAGTGATTGTACCACTTCATGAACCTCAGTAGGTCATTGCAGCTTCATTGAGAGCAAAGGGCTAGCAGATAATGCAAAAAAGAAAATCATAGTACATAACAAAAAGTGACACTAGTCACAGATAATGCAGGAAATACCCTCTGTCAATACAAAGTACACTGAGGTACTCACTACAGCTGTAGATGAAATGTCATATCTCCACAATAATTACCCTTCTAAGGGCACCTTACACTGGCAAACATACCTCACAGCCTCTTAGCCCAAGCAGTCTGGACAAGGCCTATAATAATGGGGGGGGGGACAGGACAAAGGCCCAAAAATAGGGACACATTTTAAATATTGGGCTTATAAACCTAGAAAGTTGAGCATTAGCATAGATTTTCTGAAGGGTATAATGTCTGAAACTCAAAAAGAGAAATCCATGGTATCCCTTGAAGTCACAGAAAAACCCAGTATGCAATCGATACTGGTCCAAAACAAACCAAGAAGAGATTTCACAGTATGAAGGGTGTGATGTTCACTTCTTAAATTATGTTAAGCACTTAGTTGATTTAATAAAAGTTGAACTGTAAAATATAACTGTAAAATACATGCTACAAAATAATCAAATAGAAAATAGTAGGTAGTCCACAGCTGAGTTAAAAATGGAATATCTGAAACTCAAACGTAAGTCATTATTTTGTGACCTCAGTCCATACTGATTTACAAGAAAACCACACATTTTATGAGGAACAGACAAAAAATATGAGGTAAAGATATGGACAGTTGAGAGGTATGCTAATCAATGCTTTCTATCTGCCATTATAAGTACAGATATGTAACTCCTGTGACTTGCTGTGTACATAGTCATTATTAAACAACTCATTAAAATGCTTTCTCACAATATATGAAGTCCCAACAATTATGAAAAGAAGCTGAGCTGAAGCAATATGAAACACATCCTATAAGAACATGTTGATGCAGAAAATACAACAGGGCAGTTTTTACTATTCTCTCCTGAAATGTCAAAAAATGTTTTCCCTCTATTTCAGAATACCATTCTGTTGTTTGTGGCACATATCATTCCATCATTGTACATGACACCTGCTGTGCTACTGTGGAATCCAAACAGAGATAATCAGTACCGAAAGGAAGCCATCACACTTTTCTGATAATTAGTAGATTTCTATAGGCACAAGGCAGAGCTGTAGGCTTGTAGTCTTCAGTCATATAACTCTAATGGAGGCAAGATAGTTTTCAAAGCAGAATGTTAACTAATTGTAAAATTTCTCTCTGTACACAGCATGAGGGCTAATACAAGCACTCCTGTAACTAAAACAGAGGCTGCCTACTAAAGCATGACATAACAAAACTTAAATATATTCATATGTGTGTGTGTGTGTGTATGTGTGTGTGTGTGTGTGTGTGTTTATGTGTGTGTGTGTGTGTGTGTGTGTGTGTGTGTGTGTGTGTGTGTGTGTGTGTGTGTGCGTGTGTGCATGTGTGTATGCACATATGTTGCTTATGTAATGGAAAAAAATGCAAAAAAAACACAAACTATTTAAAAGGCAAGGTAGCTAATGTGGGATGAAGGAAAAAAGTTTAAATTTAATATGGTGCAGTACATATGAACAATACCCACAAAGAAACCAGCCAACAGTGGAACTGGACAGGATTTAGCACTGTGACCTCTCCTTCCTGGCATCTACTTCTCTGAAATAAAAGCCAATACCAAAGTGCTCTGGGTGGCTAAGTCTGCAGATGAGTACATGATAATAGCCGTCACTGAATCCCTAAATGACTTAGCCATCATGCACAAAGGTTTGTCCAAACAAATTGCTCCAAAACCATGTACTAAAACTAAATGCCAAAAAAGGCATTATTGTGTCCTTTGGGAAGTAGTCTACCATAGGGAACTACCACATTGACAATACACCCCTAAGAGTTGACATAGTTGCTCAGGATTTGGGAACTTATGTTGCCAGTGACCTAACTTTCAAGCAACACAGGTCTACTGTCATAAGAAAGTCTTTCTATATTCTAAACAAAAGGATTGTGTCTGGATCTAGAAATGTAATTTTCCTCCTTTACTCAGTTGTCTTGTATTTGTCCAGACACGTACAAGAACTGGAATGCCCACAGTAATAACTTATTACAAAGATACAGGCCCTAAACAATATCTCCTACACAGAGAGCATCAAAGGGCTGTCACTATACTCAGTATCCTACAGACTTCTAAGAGGTGACCTGTGTCTGGTATACAAGACATCCTCAGACCAAATATTGATGGACTTACTGCACATCAGCAAGTCAAATGCCATCAGAAATACACAGGCAAGGGATCTAAATCTATTCTGCAATATCGACAGAATGGTTTGAGGGACAAGTATATCTTTCAGAGGATACCACTGCATCAGAATAGACTCCTCATCCACGTAAAACAAAGCTCAACCCTATCTTCATTCAAGCATAACTTGAATCTATGGATGGGTAATAGAAAATTTACTCTAGGTCTACCCCTGTACTACTAATGAACATAAGCAGCTCCTAAATGCTTTATCCTATACTTGGGTTCCCCTCAATTATCTATGGTATTATCACATTTTTTCTCAATTTGAGTAATATATAATTATATAAAATGGGTAAGGCCAAGTTATCACAAAATGGGACGGGTTAATTCAAGCACCAAAAGGGAAATTGGCTAGGCTTAAAGTGGCCTGCAACGGCAGCTAGCCTAATACTTACCTATGAACCTAATGACTACAGAGTTTTAAATTTACTTGCAGATATATATATATATATATATATATATATATATATATATACAGGAAACAACATCCAGATAATGTAAATATTATTAAAGAAGATATTAAATATTCAGAAATGAAATGTACTGAAAGGGAATCAAGTCAGTAATAGAGCAGAAACTAAACAAATGAAAATGAGGTGGCTAATCAACTCCTAAATGAAGGGAGCAGTGCAGAATCCCAGATGCAAACAACACATTAGCCTAATGACTCATTCTGAGTGGTTATATGCTCAGGAAATGAGGCGAGCAAAGGCCAGCTCTCAATACTTAGAATGTTTTTGAGACAACATTTCAGAATATTTATCACAATCATTTAAATTTTCAAATATGACTATACAAAAAAAGAAACATCAGAAAATGCAAATCATAGAAACATTTCTCAATGAAGAAGAGAATTATATATCGGAAGACTTGGAGACTCTACTAGGAAGAGATAAACATATTAGCATACATGAGAGAGGTTAGAGAAATTGTTCATCACACGTGCTATTCAAAGATTAATGCAACAAACACAATAAGTGGAAGTATTATGGTGCATCTGCTAGACATACCAAACATAAAGGGAAAACAATACTCTGGCGTAAAAGTAATAACAGATAAAGTATAACCAGGAAAAGAAAGAGAGTGATAAAGGGAAGTAAAGGAACAAATTGAATGCTGCAATGGGAATATGGAGTGGTGGCAAAGGCAAAACCTTTAAAAAATAATTATCATTAGTACAGGAATACAAGACAGGGAGTATAATAATGAAAATTCTAAGAAGGATGTGTTAAAAGGGAAAAACATAGTATTAAAAACAGATCAATATTTCTGTTATACCAGTATTAACCTTAAATGAAAAACCTCTGCACAGGCTCAAAAATGTATGCAATATAAAGAGAAACACGCTGGCATTAGTGTTTATTGGATGGAGCTGACTCGGTTCTTTCTCATAGTCTGTACCCACAAATTCATCACATGTTTTTAGGTCACCTAGTATCTTATAAACAGAGTTAACTCTGTATTAGTGCAGCTCTTTTCAGTTCACATATTTTCCTTAGAAAGATTTACAGACATATTCAGTTACTCTTCAACTGATAATGTACTGTTGGTATCATATCCTGTAACTGAAGCATTGTTTTTCTTTCTGCATTCCCCCATTATACATCTATACTTATTGCTAACTTACTGTCATAATGTCAAAATGACTATCAGCTTTCTTGTTGTAATGATAACTATCGAAGGCATTGTGTTATTGCCAGCATCACACTAATTAATATACCATCTCTAGATTATTCACATAGCTACACTATCACATTCAAATTATATATTCAGATAAGCATAATGGAAATCCTAAAACATTTAGGTTTGCATTTAGGAAGCCATCAGATGTTTCAAAAACATATACATATCATTTCAACATAAAACATGGGTAACTTGGATCTAAACAAGTTTTTCTAGTTTCTTCCTAATATTGACAGGACTGATATGAATTCAAAGTCATTGCTTGTATAGGGGCTGCAGGATCTTTAAACACATCTGACCTTAGCTTTCTTCTATTGTTATGGTTTGATTTTCAGAAGAAGAAATGTGAATTTATTTTAGAACTAACTACGTAAGGTAAGCAGCAGGTGAGAACAGAGGGTGGAAGTAAAAGTGATGTAGGTGAGGGGGGAGTTGGGTGATGTCTCCAATGGAAAAGCACTTTGAGTCAGATTTTTAATGGAGATATATTTTGAGTTGTGGTCTGAAAGTGGGGAAAGAGGATGTTTCTTTTCGGGGGGTGGGGGGATTGTCAGCGTCTGGATATAAGAATGAAAGAGGAATGGTCAGTTCAGTCCATTATGCAGGATGTAGAGTGAGGGAATAAACTGGGAAAAGTTGGGGAGAGTATAGGATGTGGTTTTATTATGGAATTTGGCAGCAGGAAGCATTAAGGCACCTTTTTGAAGTAGATTGAAAAAGGGACCCTTGGAGTATCTAAACTATTTAGGTGACAGAGAGCCATATGGCTTTGGAAAGGATGGTGCAGTGGTGTTCCAGATGGAGGAAGTTGGAAATGAGTCACCAGACTTTGTGTTTAGTGGACTGTAGAGTGGATGAGGGTTTTGCTTGAGGTTGTGGCTATGATACAAAGCTTGTATTCAAGTTTTGCTAGGAGAATTCTTTAGCCTATTGCAACTCTTCTGGTCTGAAAAGAAGGGAATGTATTTTCTAACACTAGAATAAAAGAGATCTGGGCTTTTCCTGTTGTTTTCAATGTGAATATTGGAGATACAAGGTTCATAGGTTGGTACTAAGCTATCGATCCTAGGGCCTATACAAGACTAGCCATAACAATTCCCTGACTATTTCTTCCCACAATATTTACTTCCCTGGACCCCTGTCTAGCAGGGTAAGTGACTGGTCCAGTCATAATCTTATGTATTTAAAGGATGCTGTTGCTTCTGCTGGGGTACCATTAAGTTCTGTAATGCTGAACTTTTTTAGAAGTTTTTTCAGGTTCTGGGAGGTTAAAAATATCATGCTTTTTGTTATGGAGGGGTTTAGGAGAGGTATATGGTTGCTTAGCTAAAAATGAATGGAGTTGAGGTGAGATTGAAGCAGGATTTAAATAGTTGAGTGTGATGGACTGGATCTAAGGATAACCATGCCATCAGCAGAAAGAGTGACAGGAGGTTAGGGAGGTTGAAGGTTGTTTAATAATGAAATGAAAACACAGTAGGGTGAATATAGCTCCCTGGGGCACTCCTTTAGTAAGGGGTGCTGGAGGTGATAGGGTGAATATAGATCCCTGGGGCACTCCTTTAGTAAGGGGTGCTGGAGGTGATAGGGTGAATATGGATCCCTGGGGCACCCCTTTAGTAAGGGGTGCTGGAGGTGACACGGATAAGCCCATTTTGCTTCTGGAATACCTGGTTTCAGGTGGTTCGAAGAGACTTTATTGTTATAGTGCAGTACTTGCAGAAAGTGAGGGGCTGTTAGCCCAGTAATAGGAAATGAGACTGAGATTCTTGTTTGACTCTTTTCAGGCACATTTACTCAACACTCTCAAGTCTGAGCAAGGAAAGGGTTATAGTGAGCTGTCCTCTGGGCACCAGGATTTCTGTCATTACAAGGGCCCTAATAACCTTATATCCTAACAAGTATATCTATGATATAGTAGTCACCATGTGGGAGTGAATATCTTGAGACACAAAACTCTGAGATATATACAGAGAAATATGTTACACATCTTCATGCATTTTACAAATGCAGGTAAGAACTAGTAATGAGTGTTATCCTTTCTTTACCTTGAATGATCCCCAGATGCAAAGACAAGGTAACTGGTTTCAATAACTGGTTAAATAGCTGGTGTCATTTGAAGGGGATGCAGTATGAGTCAGCATGGAATAAGATGCTCAACAGTCTAGCTTGACTTGCTAAAGACAGCCTGTGCCTTTCATTTTAAAGCCTTTTCTGACCCTGTGGTACCATTTTAAGTAGATCAGCTTATGGGCATCCCCACATGATTAATACATTAGTCCCAGAATCAGATCTTATTACGTTGGCTTTATAAAGTCTAAACAATAAACTGCTTGATCTTGTTCCACTCCTGCATTTGGATAGCATCCAAATCTGCATATCTTTCTACATCTGGGTCTAGTGTTTTTCATGTCTTTAGACACAGGTGCAACTGTAGAGTCTCCATATTTGTCAGGGAACACATTATCTCCAAGGGTCCCATAGTCTGAACTCACTAAAGTACAGATCACTTGAGATAGGACTAATTATTAATGAGTAGCCTGCTACAGAGTACTTTCCCTGTCCCTTGATGCCTACATAAGGTTCCTCTGTGTTCAAAATGATCTCCAATATCAACAAAAACTCCATTAATTAGGGTGAATTTAAGTACCCATCAATAAACTGGGACACCTATAGTTTCAGTGCAGGATATGACCAGAAATTCCTGTACTATATAAACAAATACTCCCTTAAGCAGTTGTTTAGCAAAACCTATTAGACAATATAGCCTACTCAGTAGGATTCTTACCAATATGCTTGCCTCTTGCCCTTCTCCTATTCTTTTATTTCCTTCCCCTGTGAAGTCAGACAACAAACTTGTGAACTCCTCTTTTAAACTCTCACTGAATTTAAAGACTATAAATGTGCCAACTTCAATGTAGTCTGTGATGAAATATCAACAATTCCTTTTGACTGCACTGCACCAACCAAGATATTGCAACAGTCTTCACTAAGGAATTTTACACACATTTAGGAAAAATGCACAGGGCTAACAGTCCCATCCAGAATTCAAAAAAATCAATTAAAAAGTGAATTGACCTGGTGGTTTTTCTACCATAAATAAACTCTACAAGAAGAAAAGAAACTCTTTAAATTATACAGCAGCTCCAAAACACATCTTTTCAAAGAAAATATCAAAAGGATTATAAAAATCTGGAATCCACTATCAGGTCCACTAAAGAGGCCCATGACCTTAGACAAGTCTCTGAAGCCAGTGATAATTATGAATCTTTACTATGTTAGAAAACTGAAAAACAATATGCTGCATTATTCTGAAATTATTCAAAGTAATGACTCATATTGTGACCTTCCTTGCAAACAAATGCAGTGCCAACTTTACCTCAGACCCTTTTATCCGAATTCCAGAAATACCTGAATCCCTTATGCCTTCAATTACCTGTACAGATCCATTACTGAAAACGTTTATCATGACCAAAAAACTTCTTCCATGGGACCTGAGAATATATCTGTTTGCTTAATTAATAGTCCAAATCATGCTCTTGCATTCCCACTCTTTAAACAGTTTGCCCTACGTTTAGCTACTGCTTTCATCACTGATGAGTGGTGCACAGCACTCATGATGCCCCTCCATAATGGTGGTTTTACTACTAAACCTCAGGTAATTACAGATCAATCGGTCTTACAAGCCTCATCTGCAAAGCCATGCAATGTATTATAACTGACTTAATTAACTGCAATATCAACAATCTGATTTGATTTGGCCACCAACTGTTTGGTTATGTGAAGAGTAGACTCTGTCTACCAAATCTGGTCAACTTCTTTGAAAGGGGAATGGAGTCCATAAACAAGGGTCATGTAGTAGGGGTCTATATCATTTTATCAAACAAACTAAAATCGAATATCTCTTTGACGAACTTTATCCGTCAAAACTTAATAGGTTCATAGGTTCATAGGTGTGTGCTAGGCTAACAGCCCTAGAGCCTATATAAGCCTAGCCCAAGAAGATTCCCTGGCATCATGCAGCCCAAAGTTAGTTCTCAGTGCCCTTGTCAAGCAAGGCCACTGAAGTAATCCCCGGGGTGAACTTCCTATTGCCCATCCACTCGTCAAGATTTCTCTTAAAGAGGGCCAGTGAAGTGCTCTGCTTGATGTGAATGGGAAGTTTGTTCCATAGTATGGGAAGTCTCTGAGGTAGGAACCTGTCCCTCCAGCATGTTCTGTTTATTGTGGTAATGAGGTTTAGGTCCCTGGAATGTGTGGCATGGAGAGATTGGGATTTCTTTAGGTGGAGCATATCTAGCAGCTCTGGGTCAGACATGGCTTTGTAGGTCAAGCAGAGATCTCCTCTAAGTAGGTGATAAGCGACAGAGTATAGCTGGAGTTTTTTGAGTCTGTCCATATAGGGCATGTTTCTAAGGCCTAAGATCCTCTTAGTGAGGTATTTTTGTGGCCTTTCCAGTTGTTGTAGGTGTCTAGTGAGGTACATACCAAATGAGGTATTGTATTCTATAATAGATCTAATGAGGGACTAGTAGAGAGAGATTATGACCTCTTTTTTCCTGGATGAGAAACCTTTTGTAATGAGATGTGCCACATAGAACTTTCTGACTACAGTGGCAATCTAGTTATCAAAGGAGAGGTTGCTATCAACCTGTGTCCCCAGGCCTCTTATCAAACCTTCAGTGTTTAGTGGACTACCACCTATGTGGTAGTTCATGGGCACCAAATTTTTCCCAAAGGGAATGACAATGCACTTTTTGGCATTGAGCTTAAGGTCATGGCTCTGGCACCAGTCATTGGTGTCATTGAGGCCTTTTTGTAGAATGTCTACATCAGTTGGAGAATCAATAATGGCAATCATCTGCAAACCTGGTCAGCCAGAGTCCCTTTGTGTTGGCTTGAACTTCAAAGAACCCATCAAATGATGATTTCAGCAAAGTGTTTCCCAAGGAAAAAAATGCTCAGCCAACCTACTGACCATCACAGAAAACACATAATTTAAAACCCACCAAGCTGTGCCCCCCACACCCCCCTTAACTAAATATACCAACTCCTAGATCACACTACAGTGGGGAAAATGGCAAACTCCCGATGATGGCCAACTAGTTTTTCCTCCCTCGGAAAAATTTATCTGAAATGATCATTCAATTGATTAAACTTTGACAGATAAAGTTTGACAAAGAGGTATTCAATTTTCGTTTGTTCAAGAAAATGTTATAGACCCATGTAGTAGACATTACTTTAAGCAGAGTACCAAGCTCTATGGTTAAAATTTGCTGACAACTCCAAAATAGGGACTGTTGTTAAGTCACCCTCTGTCAACCAAACTCCTAGCATGAACTATCCCTGGAAAACTACTTGTGGACTAAAAATGGGCTCAAACTAAATGCTAAAAAGTACAGTATTCTCACTTCTGGCAGATAATTCCTCAGCTCTTCATACTATATAAACAACACACCACTTCAAAATGTAAATGTAATCAGGAACTGAGGAACATTGGTTAATAGCTCTCTCTTTTGATCATCATATGCCTATGATCCCCAGAAAATCATTTTAACAATAGCTAAATGCAGAAGGAATATTTTCAGAGTCTAAAGATTATTTAGTACAATGTTCCCCCTTAGGCTGTATCTCACTAAACATGTCAAGCAATTAGAAAGACCCTAATGATTTCTAAGCCAAAATTATTACAGGCCTAAAGTCCCTAAGGTATCAAGATAGGCTGAAGACTCTATCCTTTTAATCAGTGCCTTACAGACTTTTGAAGGAAGATCTCAGTCTCACTTAGGTTCATAGGTGTGCACTAGGTTAATGACCACTGGGGCCTTTTTAAGCCTAGCCATGCATTCCAAATGTCTGACACATTCTGATATTCTTGGTAAGTGTAAACAGGGGCGTGGGGGATGAAAATGAAACATTTACAAGAAGGTGCCCAGGATATGAACCACTTACAGGCTGTCTGTGTCCATTATGGGCATAGATGCCACACCAGGGATGGATTTATCACTCCCCATCCAATTGTCCAAGTTACAGTTGAATTGGGTTAGGGATCAACTCTGTTTCACATGGATGAAGAACCTATTCCAGAGAAGGGTAGCTTCTGGGATACATAACTGTCTCTTCAGCAGGTCCTATTTATATTACAGGCAAGGTTTAAGTCTTTAAAATGGGCAATTCTGCTGCTGTTTGTTTTGCAGATATTCAGGAGGTCAATCAAATGGGGTCTGATAATACCTTGTATGCCAGGCATGCATCTACCTCATGGTCATAAGACTAAATGGCTATGGAATAACTTTGAAATCTATTAACAGTACCTCAGGTGACTCCCCAGAATGTATTTAATATGTGCCCATCCAACCATAATCCAGTTTTAACCACTCCACTTTGCCATTTCTATACGTACCTCTTTCTTCTGTTTCTAACAAAAGGTTAAACTTGCTGAGACATTGCTTGAACAAATTCCATTCAATGACTTGCTTGTTCAGAGAGCTTCCATAAATAGTCTATTATAATGGTTAAGGATAACCTGGTCCATTTTCCGTACCACATTTACATCTTCTGACTGCAGTAACACCATGTATTCCTGCCCTATATGAACTTCTAACAACCTCATATCTGTACATATTGTAAATACTGAAGCAATATTCATCATATGAAAAACATCCACTACCTCTACACCTGAAACAGGGATTCATTTTCTCTTTGTACGTTAAGTACTAGGAATATTTAAATTATCTCTGCCTACTACTATTTTTGACACACACTTAGCCTTCTGTTCTGTGAATTAAGTGCAACTCTGACCATGTGCAATCACCTCAAAATTTGAATTATATGCTAGAAATTATTCTGACTAATGACTTTAAATATGATAAACAGTTGTTTACTTTGAATTTGTTTAGTATTGGTTTTGTAATTTTTTTTCATGAGATGTTCAAAAATTTTATTTGAATTCCATCAAAATCTAAGGTTTAGAAGTTTGTAACCAGTGGAATAGACTGAAGAAGCTCAGTTTGGACCAGTTGGCTAGGCCTGTTAACAAATTCAAATAAACAAACACACAGTGTTCCCAAGATGTTTCTCAGTCCAGCATTTGCATTTAATAGATATCATCAAATGAACAAACATTAAATAAATTTATTTATTTATTTATTTATTTATTTAACATTTGTTTACCAGGAAAGTCCGATTTAGAATGCAGCCAATTTTCAGAGGAGGCCTAGGGAGAAACACTCTAGAAGCATGTCTTTGTAACTGATACAGATAACATAAATGATACTGATAACTATTTATAATTAAATATATAATCAAATATTATATTTCTAAAAGCTTAACTGCCATATGACTGTCAGATTAACAATTCTTGACTACAAGATGTGTTATACCACAGAAAAAAGAGACAGATAAATTAGACCTGATACCTCATAACATACCTTCTTGTATGTGATTAGGACAAAAGACTTGCTCTAGCCAATCCTTTGCATTGTGTTGTAAAGGATGGTGTTTATTTCTCAATTGAACTGTGGTTATACTTTTACCAGGGGATAATGCAATAGACAAAACTTTAATACGTCTTGACAAATTAAATTCTGATATGTCGTTTTGAAATTATATTAACTGCTGAATAGCATTACTACCACTTCTGCCATGCAGTTTATTAAGCAGTTCTGACAGTTTGATTGTAGTCATAAAATACTAAAGAGCAGAAAAGAAAGGAAGAAGCAATGCTATTTTAAAAAATGAGCAAAATGCACAGTGACCACTTCTTTCCGTGATGAGACTGTTACCACCAAATGCACAGGGACCACTTCTTTCCGTGCTGAGACTGTTACCACCATCTTGGCACAGAGAAAATGGTCCATAATTAAACACTTGTGATACTTCAGGTACGGAAAACAGTGCAAGAACCATGTGTGTTAGAGAATGAACTACTTAATAAATGCTTTGCTTCATTCACACCTGCCCTTTATTTTCTATTTCATGGTGTTCGTGGTTTATTCAATTCACGTATAAACAAATGTTTAACTTGCAGTTTTCAAGAAAGTGCCACTTTACTGACTAGGAACCTTAATGTTTATTTATTTGACGGGTCTTTCATATCCCAATGTGAAGGAAGCATGAGAGAAAAAAGCATCTTCATTTGTCGTAGCCTTTTTCTACTTCCGTTTTATACCTACTAAGCTTCTATTACAGGCATTTCTCAGTACTACTGTATTAGCTCTTTCACTGCAGTAAAGTTAAAATTATAGTGATCATTGCAGTGCTTTCAGCAGATATAGGTGAGGAAGAAGCTATGCATCTGAACTAACCTTCACCTCAGGTGTTGCATGCTGTGTTTTAAAAAAAATCTGTATGTGTTGAGCAGTAAATGCTGAAAACATTTTGCCTTGTTCAAAGAAGTAACTAAGCATTTCACTGTTTCTGATTAACTGCTTACAACACAGCTCTTTAATGTGATTCACCAGTTGCCTATGTAATGGTAGTTTGAGGCTAAAGAAAAGCAACATTCCTTTTTCAAACATGCTTATCTTTCTCTCCACTGGGGTATTCCTGAACTCCATGTTAGGCCTGATTACTTTCTCATTTTCTATAATCTTACCACAATTTTGATCATCATGGAGTGGATTTTTTCCTGTATGCTCATTACAAGATCCTTATTAAAGATGACATATCCTGAAAACAGCATTGACATCTATGAACAAAATACAAGCTAGAAACCAATTTGCTCTTCTTCTCCTAACTTACAGTTTTGGAGTGATTGACTGGCTCCAAAATGTGAGGGATAGATTAGATAGGAAAACAAGAAGGATGCTTCATGCTCACCAAATGATTTATAAAAATCACTGCATACCAAGATTATATATTCCCCGTTCTGAAGGAGGGATGGGCCTCCTTGAAATTAATTACACGTATAGATCTGCAATCGTGGGACTCCACACACATCTGCTGACCTTACAAGACCCAAACTTAGTGAAAGTTTTGAAACATGAGGAGAATAAATCTAAGATGACGTCTCTACTTAATCTAGCAGAAGCATATCAGTGTCAAGCAGGAATGGAAATCAAACCAGAAGTAGATAAAAATCAGGCAGCAACTGAATCTGCCAAAAAACAAAAGAAAGAATGCAAGGTGAAGGACCAGATGAGAAGGCAAGAAATGTGGAAAATGCATAAATATAGTTGCAAGTATAGAAAACTATTGGAAGAACCTCATGTTGATCAGAAATGAATGGAGGAATTGTTAAGGAGAAGCAAATTCAAACCAAGCGATGAAAGGTTAATATTGGCGACCCGATATATTAGGCTGTGTACACGTTGGTTTACAAAGTCCACTAAACATGTGGGAAAAACAGACAAATGTAGGTTTTGTAAAAATTAATTGGAAACAGTCGCACACCTCATTGCTGGTTGTGACATACTAATGGCAGGACTGTAACCTGAAAGGCATAATAATGTGGCAAGATTGTTGCACTGGGGATTGTGCAAACATTATGGTATTGAAGTGGCTGAAAAACACTGGAAAGATAAGCCACAAAGCATCATAGAAAATTATGAATTTTGCATCACATGGGATCATCCATTACCAACAGTTCAAAAGATAGATGCTAGAAAACCACATATAGTGGTCAATGAAAATAAAATAAAAGCAGCATTGATCACCAAAATCGCCACACCCAATGACTACAGTCTCTTCCATACAGAGAGACACAAAGTCATAAAATATTAGGATTTGCAGGCAAAAATGAGAGCAATGTGGGAAGAAAGATACCCAGACAGTTCCAACAGTAATAGGAGCAATGGGGCTTATAAAAAAGAATCTACAATTGTAGTTACATATTTTACCAGTACATGTAAATCCATATGAATTGTAGAAGGAGTCATTACTGGGCATGTTGTGGGTGCTGCAAAGAGCACTTCTGCCTGACATCAAAGATTGAAACAATACTAATTTTATGAACTTCAATCATACTTTGACTTAGGAATAGGATCCATTCCCATCATGGTATTAGAAACCCAAAAGATTTGGAGAAATTAAAAAAGATGTATACTGCTCCAGTAGCATCAGCTCTATGATGTAAAGACTACCTCCAAGGCAGCACAGGCTTATTTATTGCTTCTGTGTCTCACTGAAATATTTCTAGCTTTAGACTCTTCAGACTAATCTTAAACCAACTTTAGCATTTCAGTCTGTTATTTCCAAGGCAAGACCAGCACTTTCCAGTGCTCAGCTGTATAGGCCCCTCCTATCCAAACAGCTACATTTTTTTTGCTATGCATGTATTTTCAAACTTTTGTACTTAAGCTATAAATTTTCTCCCATATGTCCTTTCAACCAAATCAGAATCAACTAAGGCTTCATCCTTAGTCCACTCAGAGATTCACTTAACTATAGTGAATGGTAGGTTTTAGTCTAAATTTATGTTTCAAATCTATGCACAACTTAAAACCATCCACCAATGAACATAGAAAACAACATTAACTTACAATAAGATGTAAATATTGACTTACATGTCATAGGATCATAGAAGGTTACTAGGCTAATGACCCTGGGGCCCTTAAAAGTCTAGCCAAGAGTTTATCCCCAACAAAGAAACCTCAGTCAGCAGCTGTCACCCCTGTCAATGAGGGACACAAGTGGAACTTCTAGGACAAATTTGTGGATTCCCATCCACTCATCAAGGTTGCACTTGAAGAGGGTCAGTGATGTACTTTGTTTGACGTGTATGGGGAGTCTATTTCAGAGATGGGGCAGCCTCTGGGAGACAAACCTGTATCTCCAGCAGGTATTGTTAATGTCACATATTAGATTTAGGCCTTTTGATCAGGCAATTCCTGAGGAGTTAGACTTACGGATATGGAGCATCTAGTAGGGCAGGGTCCAACATTGCCTTGTAGGTGAGACACAGGTAACCTCTTAGCAATCTGTATATTACCAAGTAGAGTGATAGTGATTTGAGCCTGTCCACATAGGACAAGTGTTGGAGGCCATGGATTCTCTTCATGAGGTATTTCTGTGGCCTTTGCAGTTGGTGAAAGTGTTTAGAGAGGTACGTACCAAATGGGAGGTTGTACTCAATTATTGGCCTAAAGAGGGAGGAGTACAGAGAGGTAATAACCTCCTTTTTTCTGGATGCAATCTCTGAATCTCTGTAATTATGAGATGAACCAAGTAAAAGACTTTTCTTACCACTGCCGCTACATGATGGTCGAAAGTGAGATTGTTGTCAACCTGTACAGATCTCTCACCACAGGTTATGTGCTTAGGGGGTTGCTGTTGATATGGTAAACAGTTGGGGTAGTGTTTTTGGTGAATGGTATGATAATACATTTTTTTTTGCATTTAACCTAAGGCCATGACTTTGGCACTAGTCATTTGTTACTGTGAGACCCTGTTGTAGTATGTTAACGTCATTTCAGGAGTCAATGACAACACCCAACTTACAATCATCTGCAAACTTGGTCAGCCATAGGTCTTTTGTCTTTGCCTAGACCTCTGAGAAGTAGATGACAAACAGTAGGGGTCCCAGGACAGATCCCTGAGTAACATCACTAGTGACATGTCTGCTGTTGGAGGTAGAGGCACGTATTTTGACCTTGTGGGTCCTATCGGTGAGACAGTTGGCCACCCACGTGATGAGAAGGGATTTACGGAAAGCTGAGTTAGCTTTTCAATGATGCCCAAGTAGGGGATTGTGTCAAAGGCTTTGGCCAAGTCAAGGTAAGCTGTATGTACTGACTTTCCCTCATCCAGGGCTTTGGTGACAGTCTCAAAAAAGTCAACCAGATTCAACAAGATCTGCCCTTGATGAATCCAAACTGGTTGGGGTCAAGTGCTTGGAGATTGCCTATTTCCTTGTTTATGAAGTCCATAATAATATACTCCATGGCCTTACAGATCAGACTTGTCAAGCTAATGGAGCGACGGTTTCCAGGGGTAGTAGTGGCACCACCTTTGGGCAGGGGGGTGACAATGGCAGTTCCCCACTCTGCTGGAATGAAGTCTATACTTAGGCTATGTTTGAATAGGGTGTTCAATGATGAGGCTAGTTCTTGTTGGAGATGGCTCAAAATACAGCCCAGGATACTATCTGGTCCCATAGAAGCTGTGTTTGTTGCTTTGGCTAGGGCCTTTAACACTTGATCTCCAGAGATGTGAGGTACGAGACAAGTATTGGGGATATCAAATGGGCCTTTTGGGGGACAGGGGAGTGAAGTTTGTGTTGAACCTATCTGCTAACAGGTTGGCTAAGTCAACAGGATCAGTGTAACTGGTACCATTAAGAACTAATTTGGAAAAAACGTGGGCTTTGCCATGGAGGTTCCTGATGTAATTAAAAAGGCTTTGTGTTTACCCTTTGTTTCGGAGGCTAGTTTCAATTCATAATTGGCTTTGGGGTTTTCACTAGTGATCTAATTTGCTTGTTGAGGCTAAGGAGAGAGTTTTTCCAGTTGGGAATTTGTGCCTTTTTACCCTTGGACAAAGTTTATTCCTTTTGTTGAAAAGCCTGTTAATAGAGGATGTCCACCAGATAGGTTTGTGTTTCATTGAGGAGCAGGTTTTAGTTCTGTTTGGTATGGCTGAGTCCATGCAGTTGTACAGGTGCATGTATACTGCACTGGTGTACTGTTCAACATAGATGTCTGCATCCACTGAGGGTGTTGGTGGTGTGAAGCTACTGATACTCTGCCTTAGAAGGTTGTAGTCAGCTTTTGAGAAGTTTTTTAGCCTGGTTACAGCTGGGGGGGGGGGGGGCTTGGATGGGATAGAAACTTTGAATGAGACAGATTGATGGTCTGACCTTACCAAGGAAGAACTTATTATGGGGGTGATGCAGCAGTCACCCATGTTGGTAAGAACCAAGTCTAGAATGTTATCTCCCCTTGTGGGGGATGAGACAAGCTGGTCTAGTGCATTACAATTGATGAAGTCAAGGAATTGTTGGGTGAGTGCATTAGAGCGGGGATAGTTCACCCAGTCTATGGTGGGATAGCTGAAGTCACCAAGGATCAGGGTGTTAGGGGGTACACTGATGAAGTCAAGTAGGTCCAGGTAGGAGGAGTGGTTGTCTGAGTCATGGAGGGGGGGGGGGGGTCTACAGCTGGCTATAACTTGGATGGGTGTCTTGCCAATTGTCAGTTGCACCTGCAGTAGTTCTAGAGCATTGTGCTGCAAACCAGTCTGGAGGTGTCCCTTTCCTTAATGAAGATAGAGATTCCACCACCCTTAGTCTTTCTGACCTCATTTTAGAGTCAGAATTTGTGGAATGAGGTATAGCCTAGTAACATACCTCTTAACTTCTTAGAGCAAGAAATCTGGACAAAGCCATAAATAAAAGTGAGACAAAGGTCCAAAAATAGGAAAAATTTTTAAATATTGATATTACTAACATAGAAAGTTGATAGAATAACAGGATTTGTATTAGCATGAATTTACTGAAGGGTATGAAGTCTGAAACTTAAATGCTTGTCCTTATTTTCTAACTTCATTCCTTAATGATTTACCAGTAATTTGCCAGAAAACCACAATTTTATGAAAAACAGACCAAACATATGAGACAAAAATCTGGACATTCTGCGAAAATCTGTACAGCTGAGATGTATGCGTAAGGCAGGGGTGCTCTCTGCAGTCTTGAACCAAGTTTCCATGAACGCAGAAATGTCATCTTTCAATGCAAGGAGAGCATCCAGTGAGTGCATTTTCAGGTTAAGGCTCCCAGTGTTAAGCAGCATGACCTTCAATTTTCTTTTTGATATTCTAGAATTTAGCAGCTGCTGACATCATTGCTATTAATTTTTATATATTGATATATTTTATGCTGGAACACTCTGTTTTATAACATACAACTTCTTATTGAAACATATAATTTTTATCTTTTTTGTATTATAATGGAAACTATTCACACATGTACAAGCAACGCGGCACACATGCAAATGTGTCTTGGACATGATAACATCATGTGTGGTCTTTCAAATATTTCTTTATTTTACAAAGAAGATCTTCAGAGCATTACAAAGACATTTACTGATAATTTATCAAGGTTCTTAGTTCATTTAGTTTTCTAGATAGACAGCTTCTGATACTCTGACAACAAGCTGAGTTTTAGAATGGTTTGCTGTTCTAGAACAGTATTGTAACTGCAACGTCGCTTGTGAAGTTTGTGTAGTTTGTTTTCAGTTTATGTTTCCATTTCAGTTTTATTTATTATTTATTCTTACTGCATTTTATCACTTTAAGATGTACATTTTTATTCACTAAGTAAAGGGAACTGCATGTTTGGTGCAGATTGCAGGAATACTGCACATTTATTTCATCAGTATTTATACAGTAAATTAATATTTTTTAGCAACATGCAAGGGGCACTATACAATGAATGCATGAGTCATCTTTTTATGGCAACAAATCATTTTTCTGGTAAACTTGGAGTTGGTTTACTCCAATAAAACATGCTTTTGGACTACTATTTTATTTTTATGTTTTACACTGAGGATATTTTACAAAGCATTTCAGTATAGCTACTGATGTTACAGCACACACCCTTAGAAAACATTTTTTGCAATTTAGTTTATGTTTTCAAAAATAAAGCCTGGACATTTGAATAGCTGCAAATTTTACAAATAAAACATGGCTGACTGCTTAAGGTAACCATTCTAGCCTTGAATAGCTACAAATATAAACAAAACTTGTTTGACTGCTTAAAATAATTAGCCCAGCCTTGAACAGATTAAGCATGATAAACTTTAATCTATATTGTGATCTACAAAAAAAAAAAAAAGAAATGTAATATCTGAAGGAAGACAAAAATATATAATTTGATATTAACTCAAAAGGAAATAACTCTAAGAGTGAGATGTTACAATGTACAAGTCCTGGGAATGGAGAAGAATGATAACTTTGTTAGAAGCACATAAAATTAATTAGGAAGTCACTAAAAAGACAGGAAGTTGATAAGAATTAGATATTACTGGCATGCACTTTAGTTTAAGCTTATATTTAGAGGATTTATATCCAAGATCAGAAAGAGAGATGAAACTAGTTTCAAGGAAATCAACTTTCACCAAAAGAGTGTTAGAAGACTGGTGCTTGCATGTGCTTAATTTGTGAGCTGCTGTTATAATCATATGCAACAGCTCCTATTCCATATTTGTGAATGCATTAATGAATGGGACAGTAAGAGGTAATGGCCTGATTGGCCCTGGATACATGCCGCAAATATGTTGACAAATATTTGGAAGAAATCCCAAGAAAGGTTAGATTTTTGAGACAATCAAAAAATAATGTTCAGCCATTTCCATTGGTACAAAGTTATATATTAACAAACAATAAACAGCAAATCTACTTTGTCACCAAAATCATTCCCTTTATTGACGGCATAGCATATTTCTTAAAAAGCATTGGGACATGGTTGTAAGCAACTCTGTTTTGTCCATCTGTCTTAAAAGGTAAACCAACATTTTGTAAAGACACTACCTTTCATTCTGGATCCCCTTGGCCATCCTTGGACACTCCCTGACCAAATACTTAACCCCACAACATGTAATTGTAAGGGCTGTTCCTTTTCCCCTTTTTGGGACAATTCCCCCATATACAAAGTAAATGGAGCTTTAGTACATCATACAACTGGTAAATATTATCATCTAGCTGTGATTATGGTTTGAAGTGTCTCTATTCAAAGTCTTATATGAGGCAGACTGTTGAAGCACATAAAAATAATCATAATGAGTCTGGCTTTAACCCATTAGCACAGCATTTTCTCATGTGTCATAATTCTGTTCCCTCCGGTTTAAATTTTTTTTTAGTTTTGCAGTCTACCTGATTTTAACTTGCATTTAGATCCAACTTTGCTTCTGTTCAAATTGGAGCATGATATTTCTAACCTAAAGCCATGAACACTGAAATTATTTTTAAATATATATTATGAAGGATATTACATTTTTTCTTCATGGGTTTTATGTTAATTTTTTTAATTTACTAATTTGACAAATCTTTCCTTACAGTCAATGAATACATAGTTATCTTATTCAAAACTAGTAGCCTTGAAGGTGACACGAACCAAGGTGTAAATGCATTTATAAATCTTTGAAACAAAAGTTAAACTAGTGAGGAATAATTTGGTCTTAGAACTGTGGGTTCAGATGATAGTGTTATGTATCCATTTCTTTCTAAGCTTAAAATGTCCCATATCATAAGTTATAGGGATAGTCAGTTGACTATCATAATTTTATGTTAAGCCTTGCAGCAGTTTATACTTCTTTTGCTGAAAGTTTGTGGGCTGCAGGCTACTAACCCAAGATGTAAGCTGTATTTTTAAAAGAGCAAGATCCCCTTGAAATTTTCAAAGATGATGTGGAAAACACTGAAAGAAGTGAGTGGTCTTACCACTTCCTTTAAAGATTTCTGAGTGGTAAGCACAACTGTCACCTGCATGATATATATATATATATATATATATATATATATATATATATGTGTGTGTGTGTGAATGTATGTGTAGATATATCAGTTCTAGATGTTTTTATGGCTATCTATTACTCTGTGTGTAAATAAGTATCACTCCTTGAAAGACAACTAGCATGATGGTGGCATGTTTCTTGTAGATTACAATGATGGATGTCTATAAAATAGTGCAAGGTAAATGGCTGCCAACAATGCTTCTCCTTATCTAACTTATTCTAACTCCTCCTCAGTGCCACTGCAAATATTGCAGCATCCTGGGGAAGCACCATATTGTTTTTGAGGAAGGTTTTTTTATACCATCACTTTCCCACTCCCTGCAAATGTTCGTAATGCCCTGTGAGTGGGACTTGCAATGGGCAGACTGTTCTGATCTGCACCTAACTCCTGTTACAAACTGAAGTCAGCAAGTTGCCTCATTTCTTTTTCAAGAAGCACTCTGGTTTGTTCTTCAGCCACTGTCAGAGAAACTAGACTATTTCATGTGCTTGTGTCTATAAAAGTGCCCACCTGCCACTGACAACACTTCAGATGCCCCAGACACTAACTGAAACCAGGTCACCAGGGCCATAGTCAGGGCTTTATCTCACGATGCCACAGTGCTGACATATGTTTGATCCATTGTGGATTAATGGCATGGAATTGTTTACAATAATAGTTTACCTTACATAAAGCTGAGAAGAGTATACTGCTTCCTAAAAGATTAGATAGATTTGTCTGAAATTCAAAAGTGTTACCTGCATGACATTTCTGTATAACATACCCTTTAAATCTAGCACAAAGTCATGGATTTCTTTTGCAAATTCTGAAATAGATCAGAAAAATAAACTAAGGGGTCTAAAGTAGAGAGAACAACAAGGTGCATACTGGACATCATTACCGAATTCCTATTTGAAGACAGATAATACTGATAATTTTTGTGGTGCAGATTGACTGGTCCCTGGGGCTGCTTAACTGACATATACTTGCGTGACATTCCACAGTAGGAGAGGGGGCTTTGCTTTTTATAAAGGAGAGAGCTTCTAGTACAATTCTACAGTTGTCGAATGACTCCCTGGCTTGTAGTCTTGCCTTTCATCCTTTGACCATTTATAGGTGGGTTTTGAATTCTTCTGTGAAATGCTGTCATCGCTTTGGACAGTCGGATGGTACATCTAAAAAAACATAAGATAATAGCAATATATGGATACTTGTCATCTTGCTTTACTGTATAAAGAAAAATGAATGTACTAAAGAATGGAAAAGGTCATGAAGAACATTGGGTGGGATGACTCAAGATTATAGGTTCATAGGTAATTTCTAGGCTAGCTACCCTTGTGGGGCATTTTAATACTAGCCAGTTTCCCTATTTGTGCTCAAATTAATCTATCCAGTTTTGTTAGAGATTGGCTTTACCCATCCCATAGTTGATATATATTGTGACTAATGAGAATAACTGGGATCATACCATAGATAATTTGAGAGGAACCATGCATGGGATAAAGCATTTAGGCGCTGCCTCTGTCCATTTGTAGTACAGGGGGCAGTTCTTGGGTAAATTTTCTGTTTCCCATCAATAGATCTAAGTTGAGCTTGAATATGGACAGGAACAAACTCTGTTGTATATGCATGAGGAGTCTGTTCCATAGCAGTGGTATCCTCTGCAAGATATACCTGTCCCTCCAAACTGTTCTGTTGATGTCGCAGAAGCGGTTTAGAACCCTAGGTGGAGTATTTCTGATACCATTTGATTTCCAGGTGTGGAGTAAATCCATAAGTATTGTGTCAGAGGATTTCTTGTATACCAGACACCAGTAGATAAAATGATGGCAATATATTGGTTGGCCACTTCAGCATATCAGGTAATTTAGACTGCTTTTTAGCAGACTGGCAGTTAGTTCAGAGGGTAAATTACTGAAAGGGTTAGCTTTTGTTTCCATGGTGCAGGCCTTAATTTCTTAGTCTTTTTTTTGTGGAGAGCATTTGTCTCACTGTCCAGATTTTCACAGACTGCTCAGACTTCATTTCAGACTTTGGTTTGTTTCTTGTAAAATTTAGATTTTCCTGACAACTCATTGAGGATTTCAGCAACTACATTTCATTGCAAATTTTGCAGTTACATTCTGTCATAATGACAAACATCTGTGCTTTAGTTATAGGTTCATAGATTCATAACTGTTTATTAGGCTAACAACCACAAGGGCCTTTTTAAGCCTAGCCATGCATCCCAAATCTCTGACAAGTTCTGATACCTTGATAAGTGTAAGTATGGGCCTGGGAGATGAACCATTACAGGTTACCTGTTTGCGTTAGAGACAAAGGTGCTAAACCAGGGATGAATTTCGGGTTTTCCATCCAAGTGTCCAAGTTGCACTTGGATTGGATTAGGGAGGAACTCTGCTTCACATGGATGGGGAGCCTGTTCCACAGACAGGGTAGTCTCTGGGATACATACCTATCTCTCCAGCAGGTCCTATCCTCAAGAAATAGAGTCTAATGGAAAATCTGTGTTCTAGCATCTTTCTATGTTTATAAGAGCAATATTTAAAATATTTATCATATATTTAAATATATTTAAAGAAACTATTTAAAGTCTGTTCCAGATTTTGGCTCATTGCCCCCCATCCCAAGTTACTGTGGCTTGGTCAGAATCCTTGGAAAATGAATTTAAGAAATGTGGTGAGGAACATATTGTGAAATCATGGTTTTATGGACTTGTGCACATCTATATTTAATTTTGGCCCTAGACAGGGACGTTGTTATCTCATTAGGTTGGCACTGTGTGATGTTTGTTTTGGAGGATTTCTGAGTTTTGTCATTCCTACTGGATGAGTTTTTCTTGTGTTTGTTTCAGTAGCATGATCAGAGGTATCAATTTAGAAAAGGTGTTTTAATAGTGAGGGAGTTATGGATTGGGTAAGTGTTTTTTTTTTCTTACAATATACTGGCAACTTTCTGTTGGCTGGTGATTGGAAAGTGAATGTGGAGCGTACAGAAGTTTGAATGTGGGTGGGGTTTCAGAATTAAGCAGAAGATTTTGATGTGATTTTAGTTAAGAAGATTTTTGGCAGTGCATGCTGCTGAAGAAAATGCTCACTGAGGTACCACTTTTAGGGGATTTTCAGTGTGTTGGCATCTGCTTGTTGCACCAGTGGTAGTTAAAACCTATGACTCTCAGTGAATACATAAATGTGAAGGCTAACTGAGTGGGGGAGAATATTATGGAATGCAGTAATAATTAACAAAAATAATTAATGCTTAAGTTTATATGTAAAAAATTAATATATAATTAACTAACTAAATAAATAAATAAAATAAATGGAAAGTCAGCAAGCAAGTTTATGGTTTCTTACCATTTCTGTCTGGTCAATGTGGTACTTAACCAAAATCAGTTTAGGCTAGTAAAATAATTTTGAATGATGCTCTCTCTGTGCTTACAGTATTCAACTATTTTGTACTTTAAGGCATATTTCAATCAGCTGTATCACCTCAGGGCTTGAGGCACAATGTATAGTACATTTGGCTTTGTTTGCAAAGGCTGTGGTTTTGAATTTTGAAGTAAAATTTATTTTTGTATTGCTGTTTTGTTTGTTGTTGGTTTCTGTTATATAATGAGGATTGCTATGGAAATATATGTTTATTTAGCAGTAATAATGTAGGTTGATTCTTAATTCCAATTTGTATTTAAAAATATATTTAAAACATGCAGCAAGAAATAATACAACATAATTTATAAAGTACATAGTAAATGCAGACTACATCATGTGATCATTTGTGTGAAGACTGGTAGAGATGGGTGACGGCTGCCATCCTAGCCAGATAGAATTGTGCAGATAATTCTATCATTTGTAAATGTGAATGTTGAAATACAAGCTTGTACTTTTAAAGGAAAGAATGTGCTGTGAAATGTTGAACTTAAAACAATGTGGCAACATTGCCCTCTGCTGTAAAGAAAGCTAAGTCAAGCATTTATTGTTGGTCCTTCAAAATTAGAATTATTTCATGGCTGCCTTTAATGTGTACAATTCGGCTGCAGCCGGGCTAGATGAAGGCTTCCTGCCTATTGTTTTATGGCTAAAGTTAATGACCAGAATTTACATGTGGATTGTCCTTTATTGCTCTGGTTTCTGCCAGGTCCATATTATATCCTCGAACGCTGGTTGATCAAACTTATTTTCACGAAACTGCAAAATATCGAAGCAGCAGAAACTCAAATTTTTTCCTAGGGATAGAATTCGGTTGTCCATTTCTGTTGCTTCGGTATTTTCAGTGTTATGGTGGAAAGTTACCGGTCAACTTCAGGTAAGTGTGCGATTGATTGGACATGACGGTTAGGGTGGATTTAAGTGAGTTAGGGTTAGGGAGCGGGTGAGGTGAGTGTGCGATAGTGATGGACCTTAGGGTTAGGGTTTGGGTTAAGGTAAGTGGGTAGTTAGTGGTGTGTGCATAGTTTAGTGTAGGGTTAGGTATCAGATTTTAGGTGTATGTGTGTGGATTTCTGTTTGTTTGGTGTGCTTGTGTTGTGTGTATGTGTTTTGGATCAGCGATTTTTTTTCCCATGGAAAAAAATCGCTGATCTGACAGTTGGAGATTGTAAGCTTTCGCTTAAATTAGGTCGATCAATCAGCGTTCACTTTTTTAAGTGTTCGATGATATAATATAGACCCTTTCTGCCTAAGTGTAAAAGAATGTAAATGCAATTTCAGTCAGCCTGGGAACACCAGGAAAGTGTGAAATGATGTAATGTTTTATCAGAACTGCAACTGCAATTTAAACAGAGAGAATCAGAATGCATTAAGCATTTTTGTCTTGACAATCCAACTCATCAGCACTCTGCCTGTTTTCTTATGTAAGTTATCTTAGACTTGTGTTTTCTTCTTAGGATAGCTAGAAGCTAGAAAGATTAGACTAAGTGTTTTTCTATGATGTCAGAACTGTACTACTGAATTATTTTAAGTATTCCTATGTGATCTCTGAATTCTTGACTAGCACTGACCGTGTAGTAGAAAGTATTGTCTTGTGATTTTAATTATTTATTATTAAATATTTCAAAACCTTTTAACTGTGGCTGGTTTTTATAGAGATAAATTAAGCTCTTAAGAGTACTTGCATGCTTTTGGTAAAACTGCACAAGGCCACTCTAATAGCTTTAGCCCTGGGCTATATTACCAATTGGAAAATAATATTGCACAGTAATAATTGGACACCCTTTTAAGGGCCTTTAAATATCTGGTAATTATTAGCTGTGTGGTGGCAGGGTACTATCATATAGTCTGGAAAAGGGGGCACAGCTGGAGAACCTGTGCCAGCCTTCCACAGAAGTGTTTCTGTGGTTGTGTAAACTCTTATCTCAAAGTGTGTGTGTGTGTGTGTGTGTGTGTGTGTGTGTGTGTGTCAGCTACTTGGGCAGGGACATGAAGCACTGGTTGGACAGAGTGGGTGCTGGAGATTTTAGCTTACCCAGCTAGGCTGAGATCTGGACCCTATAGCTGTGCCAGTGGGGAGTCTTATTGGGGACCTGGGGAGCAAGGAAGCGACCAGCCCCAGACTGACTGTGATCTCTGTGTGCTCTTAAGGGAAATTGCACTATACTGTGTGTATTTTTAGCCTTTCCTCATATATGAGATGCCCTCTCTGGTGTTAGTGATGAGGACTGAGGCTCCTTGATTGCTGGGACAGGGCACGGGCGTCACATTTGTTTGGCAGTGGTGGGATATCCAGATCACATATTAATTAGTTGGCAAATACTAATTGTCTTGTAGTGGTGTGGGTAGAGTGAATCCTGTAGCTTGTGTACAGTGAGCTTTAGAGGTGTTTTTTACTCTATAACAGCCACACAGTGAATACTCAGAGTTCAGATCACAATTGTTTTATTTCTTTTGTTAACTTAGTTATCAGGGTGAGCAGGCAGCATGTCAGTAGAGGAGTATGGAAAGTTGACAAGGAGCCAGATGAAGGAGATGTGCCAGGCTAGGGAAGTGGTGCATGGAAACCTGACTAAGGCAGACCTGATTGCAGCCTTGGTTACAGCTGCATCAGAAAACAGCAACCAGGAGGACAATCAGACTGGCAATGGAGATATAATTCCCTCAGAGAATGGACAGCTCAACCTTTCTGCAGTGGATTTAAAAATCCAGCTAGAGCTAAAGAGATGTGAGTTGGAGGCCAGGTATGTGGAATTGGAAGCAAATGAGAGACTGCAGCATTTGTAGGCTGAGGAGAATGAGAAACTGTTACGTTTGCAAGCTGAGGAGCAAGAGAGGCAGAGGCAGCATAAGAATGAGATACTGACTTTTTGCTAGAGTCGTGGATGTAATGGGGAAGGGAGTAACTGGACCCCAGAAGCACAAAAGATCAGTACATTTCTTCCGCAGTTTAAAGAGGGGGATAATTTTGATAGTTCCATTCATATGTTTGAGAGGGTATGTAAACAGTATGAAGTTGACCAAGAGCTCTGGGTATGGTTCCTGACTCCCTTACTCCCTGGTAAAGCTGTAACTGTTCTATCCAAAATGTCTGATGTTGCATGTTTTGATTATACTGCTGTAAAAATAGTCTTTTAGAATTGTTTAAGCTAGCACCTGAAACATATTGGAAAACGTTTTGTGAGCATAGATGCAAGGCAGATAAAAGTGTGTGTGAATATGTTGCTGAACTGAGCACTTATTTCCATAGGTGGGTTAGTGGATGTCAGGTCATCACTTTTGAAGAGCTGGCAGACCTTTTGGTGAGGGAACAAGCCTTAAGCACTTTGCCTGAGGACATGAGGATCTGGTTAGCTGATAGACAATGTACAACTTCAGATGAGTTGGGGAAGAAGGGAGACCTATACCTGGTAAGTAGGGCAGCCCTGCACAGGAAAGGGACCCCCAGTACTGATCATGGGTCTAAAGTAACCCATAGTGGGCAGCACAGAATGCCACAACAGAATCAGCCAGTAGCAGGGGAAGCCACTAGACCAGGTACACATCCAGGAACTAGGGTTAAATGTTTTGAATGCAACCAGTGGGGCCATGTGGCATACAGGTGTCCACGGAGGCAAGGTGGGGAACAAAAGGTGAGGGAGCCAGTTAGTGGGAAAGACAAAATGCCAATAGTAGGTTGTCTTGAGACAACAGGGGTGCTAAACTACCATCCTGCAGATGTCCTGAGAGGGAAGGATTTGGATGAGGCAGTACCATGTACTTATGCAGTTACACACAGTCAGGCTAAGAGACAAGCATGTGGGTCTGGTAGCCTGGGGTGGACCCACAAAGACTGCATACTTGCAGCCAGGACTAGTGAGGTGGTTACTTCAGGGAGGGAGCTACTCTGTAATAGTGAAACTGAAGGTGTGCCACAGCTGCTGGTGGGTACTGATGGTCCCTTGGACACAGTGACTGCAAAGGTAGAGGTGAGTAGTAGTATCCAGGCTGACAGTGAGGCACCACTGTCAGAGGATGCCAGACTTCCTGTGGAAGGGGAGCTGGGAAGGGTTACAAGGAGAGTGTTGAGACAGGCTCAGCTCTCAGACCCTACATTGCAAGGCCTGAGGCAGGTAGCTAGGGAGGCAACTGATTCTCAAGGAAAGGGGGAATCTGTATACTGGGACAAAGGGTTACTATACAGAGAGTGGACCCCTGAGGGAGGGCTAGAAGGTGAGAGAGTACAGCAGTTGGTAGTGCCTAGAGCCTACCATCTGGTGCTTCTAACCATAATCCATGATATTCCCTTTGCAGGTCATATGGGCATAAAACGTACAAAGAGGTGTATTATGCAAAACTTCTGTTGGCCTGGAATTTCCAGAGATGTAACAGGGTACTGCAGGACCTGTGAGCAGTGCCAAAAGGTAGGCAAGGCAGGAGACAAGGTGAGAGCTCCTTTGATGCCTTTGCCTGTGATTGAGGAGCCATTTCAGGGGGTAGCTATGGATATTGTGGGTCCTGTGAGTATCCCAAGTTCCACAGGGAAAAAGTATTTCCTAGTTGTAGTGGATTATGCTACACGATACCCTGAGGCAGTGGCTTTGTCCTCCATTGAGGCAGAGAAGGTGGCAAATGCTTTGTTAGAGATTTTCAGCAGGGTAGGTTTCCCAAAAGAAATACTGACTGACAGAAGTGCCAATTTCATGTTAGACCTGCTGGCTTGTCTGAGGAAGTCCTGTGGGGTGAAGCACATGAGGACCACCCCCTAGCATCCCCAGACTAATGGTCTTGTTGAGAGGTTAAACTCTACAATCAAGTCCATGCTATGGGCATTTGCAGATCAGTTTAAGAGGGAGTGGGACAAATATTTGCCCCATCTGTTGTTTGCTTACAGAGAGGTTCCCCAGGAATCCACAGATTTTTCACCCTTTGAGTTGCTGTATGGGCATAGGGTGAGGGGCCCTCTAGATTTAATTTGAGATCATACGTCCTAAACCTCAGGACAAGGCTCCAGGAACTCATGGGCTTGGCCCAGGAGAAAGTAGCAGAAGCCCAACAACAGAAAAAGGTGTGGTATGACAGGAATGCTCGAGCTAGAGAGTATGCTGTGGGGCAGCAGGTAATGGTTCTCATTCCTGTCAGGCACAAGCTGCAAGCATCTTGGGAGGGTCCCTACAAGGTGGTAAGAAAGGTGAGTGATGTTAATTACATGGTGCAACAGTTAGGCAGATGACAGGGGCACAAATTGTACCATGTTAACATGATCAAACCTTGCCATAGGGAGGCCCTTGTGCTGAGCATTTGCAGTGGATTACAGGAGGAGTCTGAGGGAGATCTGGGGACTGATCTCCTCAATGAGGCTCGGGGCTGACACCTCAGTGGAATGGGTAGCAATGTCCCAGCAGCTATCTCTTACCCAGGTTTGAGAAATCTGAGCAGTGTTGCAGGAATTTGGGGACATGTTCACTGGGAAACCAGGGTGCACCCACCTGATGCAGCACCAGGTGTATATAGGACCCCGAAGGCCTATTAGGCAAGCTCCTTATAGAGTGCCTGAGAGAGTCAAACAGACTCTGATGGAGGAGGTACAGGAGATGTTGGAAATAGGGGTGATTCAAGAGTCCAACAGTCCCTGAGCCTCCCCAGTGGTGCTGGTGCCAAAGAAGGATGGCAACACCAGGTTCTGTGTGGACTACAGGTAATTAAATAGTCACACAGAGTTGGATGCCTACCCCATTTCTAGGACAGATGAGGCCCTAGAGCAGTTGGGTGGGGGTAAGTATCTTACAACTATTGATCTTACCAAGGGTTACTGGCAGGACACCTTGACCCCCAGTGCTAGAAAGAAGTCAGCCTTTTTGACTCCTTTTGGCTTGTATGAGTTCACACAGATGCCCTTAGGGATGAAGAATTTCCCTGCAACTTTCCAGAAGCTGGTAGATCATATCCTATTATGAGCCAGATGGTTTGCTCTTGCTTACCTAGATGATACTGCCATATACAGCCATTCCTGGCCTGAGCACATTCAGCATGTCAGGGAGGTGCTGGGCAGGGTTGACCATTAAACATATCCATATTATTTTTTTTTTTTTACTCTGTAAAGGCAACAGCCGAGGTACTAGACACTTAGAGTTTTTATAATAAAATCTGTTTTTGTGGAAAGTAGAGCTGTTTTTCACTGGTTTTGTTCTGTGGTTGCAATAATTTACTTCATCTATCGTAGTCAAAATATCCTATTATGAGTCAGAGGGTTTGCTCTTGCTTACCTAGATGATATTGCCATCTACAGCCCTTCCTGGCCAGAGCACCTTCAACATGTCATGGAGGTGCTGGGCAGAGTACAGAGGGCAGGGCTGACCATTAAGCCGAGAAAATGTCAGGTGGGTATGGCAGAGGTCTCCTACCTAGGACATAGAGTGGGGAGTGGTAAGATAAGGCCAGAACCTGCCAAAGTGGAAGCCATTCAGGCATGGCCTGCACCTGTTACTTAAAAGCAGGTGAGGGCATTTTTAGGGACAGCAGGGTACTACAGAAAATTTTTCCCCAGTTATAGTACCATAGCTGCTTAACTCACAGACCTAACAAGGAAGAACAAGCCAGATAAGGTAGTGTGGACCCCAGCATGTGAGCAGGCATTCCAGAAGCTTAAAGAAGCTTTGGGAGGATCCCCTGTGTTATCCAGTCCAGATTACAGCAAAGAATTTGTTGTGCAGGTGGATTATTCAAACCATGGGGTGGGGGCTGTACTTTGCCAGATTTCTACAGCAGGGAAAGAGCACCCAGTGTTTTTTCTAAGTTGTAGGCTCCAAACCAGGGAGGAATGCTATGCAGCTGTAGAAAAGGAATGTCTAGCCATAGTGTGGGCATTGCAGAAACTCCAGCCTTATCTGTATGGAAAGAAATTCACTGTTATGACCAATCACAACCCTCTAACATGGTTAAACAAAGCCAGCCAGCAAACTGCCAAATTGCTAAGATGGAGCCTAGGGTTGCAAGCATATGATATGTCAGTGCAGCAACACAGTGGGAGTAGCAATGGCAATGCAGATGGGCTCTCAAGACAAGGAATTGGGTGAGGTACACCCATATAGACCTAACCCTGTCAAGCGGCATTTCTCAAGGGTCACTTGAAAAAAAAGCTTGAGTTCTCTGGGGGGGGGGGGGGGTGTGAAGACTGGTAGAGATGGGAGAAGGCTGCCAGCCTAGCCAGAAAGAATTGTGCTGATAATTCTATAATTTGTAAATATGAATGTTGAAATACAAGCTTGTATTTTTAAAGGAAAGAATGTGCTGTGAAATGTTGAACTTAAAACAATGTGGCAACATTGCCCTCTGCTGTAAAGAAAGCTAAGTCCAGCATTTCTTGTTGGTCCTTTGAAATTAGAATTATTTAATGGCTGCCTTTGATGTTTACAATTCAGGTCAGGCCAGGCTAGATGAAGGTTTCCTGCCTATTGTTTTAAGGCTAAAGTTAATGACCAGAATTTATATGTGGAATGTCCTTTATTGCTCTGGTTTCTGCCTAAGTGTAAAATAATGTAAATGCAGTTTCAGTCAGCCTGGGAACACCAGGAAAGTGTGAAATGATGTAACGTTTTATCAGAACTGCAATTGCAATTTAAACAGAGAGAATCAGAAGGCATTAAGCATTTTTGTCTTGACCATCCAACTCATCAGCACTCTGCCTGTCTTCTTATGTAAGTTATCTTAGACTTGTGTTTTCTTTTAGGATAGCCAGAAGCTAGAAAGATTAGACTAAGTGTTTTTCTGTGATGTCAGAACTGTACTACTGAATTATTTTAAGTATTTCTATGTGATCTCTGAACTCTTGACTAGCACTGACTGTGTAGTAGAAAGTATTGTCTTCTGGTTTTAATTATTTATTATTAAATATTTCAAAACCTTTTAACTGTGGCTGGTTTTTGTAGAGATAATTTAAGCTCTTAAGAGTACTTGCATGCCTTTGGTAAAACTGTAAAAGGCCACTCTAATAGCTTTAGCCCTGGGCTATACTACCATTTGGATAATAATATTGCACAGTAATAATTGGACACCCTTTGAGTAGCTGATAATTATTAGCTGGGTGGTGGCAGGGTACTACTGTATAGTCTGGAAAAGGGGGCACAGCTGGAGAACCTGTGCCAGCCTTCCCCAGAAGTGTTTGTGTGGTTGTGTAAACTCTTATCTCAAAGTGTGTGTGTGTGTGTGTGTGTGTGTGTGTGTGTGTGTGTGTGTGTGTGTGTGTGTGTCAGCTACGTGGGCAGGGACATGAAGCACTGGTTGGATAGAGAGGGTGCTGGAGATTTTAGCTTGCCCAGCTAGGCTGAGATCTGGACCCTATAGCTGTGCCAGTGGGGAGTCTTATTGGGGACCTGGGGAGCAAGGGAGTGACCAGCCCCGGACTGACTGTGATCTCTGTGTGCTCTTAAGGGAAATTGCACTATACTGTGGGTATTTGTTAGCCTTTCCTCATATATGAGACACCCTCTCTGGTGTTAGTGGTGAGGATTGAGGCTCCTTGATTGCTGGGCTAGGGAACGGGCGTCACATGTTGTATCACACAAATATAGAAACAAATTAAAATCTGTTTGCTCTTTCATGCAGCATAGGAACATTGGATTTATAGCATCATTTATCCCTGGGGGGGGGATATAAATGCCAGTCTCATCTGCCACTCAGTTTCTTTTTTGTTTAACAAATTTCTCCAATCACCACCCCGGGGTTCAGGCTTTACATGCTCCACAATACAAAACACAAATTTTTTAAAATCTATACAATTTTGGGAATGCTTAAACAATGCATTATTTTGTTTTTTATTTTTTATATCATTTCTATGTTTGTATATTCTATTCTTGAGGGGATGCTCAGTCTTACCTATATAAAATGTAGTACAGTTCTAACAGGTAGCTAAATACACCACTCTACTAGCAACCTGTACCCCTGTGTATGCAAACACAGTACTTTTGGACTAGGAGACCACCTTTGTGTTCAATTACCCCTTTTGGAATAGAATAAAAGTTGTATTTAAGATTTTTGGATGACATATTTGTTTTTTGGAAAGGTACATATGTGGAAGTTGATGAATTTATTCTGTATCTAGGAAATACAACAGAATTTTTTAAATTTACCTACCAATATGACAAGAGTGGTATTAATTATTTAGATACATAGATATCCCATTACAATGGTGGGTTTATCTATATTTCAGAAGTTGTACTTCTTTCGGCTTTTCCCGGTTAGGGGTCGCCACAGCGGAGCTCCGGTCCACTAATGATTGGCAGCAGATTTTTATGGTGCCAAGGTGCCAGCTCGACACCCAAACTTCAATGAAGACACGCCCATTTACGCATGTCTTTTGAATGCCTTCGACCATGGGGAGGACATGCAGACTCCACACAGAAGGCGCTCCAGCTGAGAATTCGAACGGGAGAACCTCTTACTGTGAGGCAACAATGCTACCGCTGCACCACTGCAGCATACATCTATATTTCAGAAGTAGTCATCCTATATTACAAAAAAAAGAGTATAGTAAGAGGGCAGGCTATTAGAGTTGCAAGGATGACATCATGTAGAGAAGATGTATTGGAAGAGTTGGAAACAATTAGTGATATGCTTCAAGAGAGAGGATACTCTGAAAATTGGTTGTTGGACATTACAAGGGAAGTGTATGAAAAATGGGGTACTGTGTTCAAACCACTATTGGGTGTGGGTTTAGAAAAAAGTAGTAGCACACCGCTTGTCACTAAAGAACAGTATAAAATGGCATGCATACTTGAATACAATCATTTGACTAGTAATATCAAAAAAGCCCTTCAAAAATATTGGAATATATTTAAGGTGAACAATGAGGTGTTGGATAAGGTAGGAGAAAGATCTAGATTTGTTAATAAGACAGGAGCAAATTTCAAAAGATTGTTGAAGCATAAAATACATTTAAGAACTATCACTGAGTGTGGAACAAAACCATGTGGTGCCTTCTCATAGCATGAAGACTGTTCTGAAACTATAGTTAAATAATAACTCCAGTGGCCCTGTTAGCTCATATTTTAGACTATTCAGGAGGCATTTCAGGACATTATTGGGGCCCATTGAGGCTGTTTTCATGGCCTTAGTGAGTGCAGCCAGGACATGCTCTCTCTCAGTTGGAAGTGTTATGTTTGAAGGTACTTCTTGGAGGTGGCTAGGGGGGGGGGGGGTGAGTGGGGAGTAAAGCTAGAACTGAATTTGTCAGCCATCAGATTTTTGTCAGCCATAAGATTAGCTTGAATGCCTTGCTCAGTGAAGGTGGCACAATTAACCAGCAGTTCAGCATAGCTGAAAGTGACCTCAAAACTAGCTTTATTGGATTTAATTAGCCCTCTTAGTTGCCTGTTTAATTTGATGAGAGAGTTCTTATCTTTATGGCAGTTACACTTTGTGATTTTAGACATGATTTTTTTTCTTTTTATTATATAACCTGTTTAATTTGGGATGCTAATAAGGTAGTTTGTTTTTGGAGTTAATTTTGAGCTTCTGGTAGGTACAGCAACCTCTATGCAGCCATGGTTGTACAGAGTTTCTGTAAACAATTCTGTGTAGGCTGCTGTGTCCTCTGGGATTGGAAAAACATTGAATTTTGACAACCTATTACTTAATAAAAGGTAGTTTCCCAATGAATAGTTACTTTTATGAGTTTATTGGGGTTACTGAGTTGATTTCTATTTCAAACGAGAGAGCTCTATTGTTGGACCTTACCATGGAGGATGCCACATGGTGCAGGGGGGTGGGTGGTGATGCAGCATTCTCTCATATTTGTCAGCACAAAATCCAGTATGTTGGAACTTCTAGTGGCCATATGCACTAACTGGTCAGGGGTGCTTGTATTTACAAGCCAGAAATCTCTGCGCCTCCTGATTTGAGGCTGTGTAAGATTCCTAGTCTTTAAAGAGTTAATTAAAGTCTACTTGAGTAAGGTGTTAGGTTGGATGGTGAGTGTCTACATTAGTTCTAAGTACACATGATGAGTTTCGTGGGACATAGAGGGTGATATATAGCTTGCTAGGTTATGGTATGGGATTTTATCTATGGTGACCTGCACATGGAGAAACTCTAGCATGTCATCCTGTTTAACCTTCTAATAGGTGTGCTTCTTATTGATTTATATCAAGACAACTCCACCTTTAGCACCTGTCTGTGCAGCTGTTAGTGTAAATGTGTGAAAGGCACTCAAACCTTGCACTGCTGGGGTATTATCTGCCATTTTAAACCATGTTTCAAATAACTACACACTTGCTAATATACCCCAGTGTTAACAGGGCTTGGAGGGACTGTAGTTTTTTTTTTATGCTCCTGACATTGAGCAGCAACACCTTGAGATTCAGCTGAGTTGATTTTACTATATTGGTAGGTTTGTCAATTTGGCATTACTTAAAAGTTTTAGCCAGTATTCAAAAGCCTAGCAGGGGTAGGTGGAGACCATTCTTAGTAAAGCAATATGGTTTGTTATCCATGCTTTGCCATGCTAACAAATATTGGATCTCCTTAGAATAACACCAGAAATTCAGCCAGTTTTTAAAATTAATCATCTTTTGTTTGCATTTTGGCATCATCTTTGGTTAAGGTAATTTACTGCTTGGTGCTAGGCCTATACCAGCCAGAGAACATGGTCAGAGAGATGTATAATGTCCCTCTTCATATTGTCTAAGGCAGTAGGTCTCAGGTCATTTACACCTACATGGATTATGATTTGAGGCATACTGGTAACTGTGGTGCAATGACTTGAGTGCATGCATAATATGGCAGGTCCAGGCTCCAGATAGGCAACTAACCATTATTTTCACCTTGTTCATCCTGGTTAGAGGGGCATCAATATGTGTTATAATGGAGTCTCCTGTGACTAGAGTCCTGGGAAATATGTTTGCTTGCCTTATAGATTTTATATTTGGGGCTCCACTGAGTGTGGCTATATGTGTAGTGTTAGGTGTTGTTTTGTTGAGTACTTTTGGGTTTGCAGAAGATAATATTTGATGATGGGAGTACTAAGGGGTCTTTATTGTTTAGAAAGACTACATTTAAGGGTCTTAGCCTACGTTGGTCTATATGTGTGGTGGGTATTGTGTGCACAGTTTTGACAATGTGATGAGTGCTTGTATGCAACAATTTAGCCTCCAATAACATTGCATATGTACATCTCTTTCATATTGTAGCTGTCACTTTAAGGATTAAATGGTTTTCAGTAAACATGAGACGATTCATACATTGTCTCAAGATACCATTCACCAAGCTGGCTGTAGAGAAGTAAGGAAATTGCATATCCATGTTGTATGGTCCTCTAACTGGCAAGCTACAATGATGTGGCATACAGGAGTTAACAGAAGGCAATTAGGGATACTTTTTGTGTGGGGGGTGGAGGCAGGGTCTACATCACATTGTCGAACCTTTAAATGTTCAAATGTCATATGGTCGACACCATATGATCGAAACATTTAAAAGTTCGAACGTTTCAACAGAGATCTCCGTACAGTGCAGAATAGGAAGATTTCCCTTTTCTGCACTGTAGTGCGATCTCGTAGTTGGTATATTTAAAGAGCAGGGGGTATGGGGAGTGCAGGGGGGCTTGCCCCCTTCTTAAACTGTTGAGGTAATTTTTTTCTTTGGTTTATTTTTTTTGTTCCTACATTTTCGAACTTTTAAAAGTTTGATCATATGGTGTTGACCATATGACGTTCGAACTTTTAAAAGTTTGATTATTTAATATACACATTGGAGCCCCACTAGGCTATAAAATACTGAATTCTACTAAATGTAATAGTATTGATATTCAAAATGAAAACTGTCTGCTCTAAGCTTTTCAGTGTGCAAGATATTTTCTCTATAGGTACTGCTTTACATGGCTTTATGGACAGTTACATAGGGAAAATTTGCTTCTAGATCACTGACACAGGGAGCAGCTCTGCACAAATTAACTGAATTTACGCCAGCACTGAAAATACAGAAAACAGTCTACTGAGCAATCTGGCAAAAAAAAAAAAGAAGACTTTACTTAGAGCCCTCTTGTGTGTTTCCCAGCTCAGATAGACCAGGTAAACACCTAGTGCTAAGAGATAAACAATCCCAATCCTCCTAATGTAAAAGCACAGAAAAGAGAGTCCCAAGTGCAATACTACCCCAAACAAAGGCACAAAGAGAGGCAATAAGTAATTTATGATATCAGCAGCAGTGTACTTATAAAAATGCTGTTGAGATGGGGTTGCCTTTTACGTAACAGGTGCCTAATTTGAAGGTAGGAGAATAAAACATAGATGCAGCTGGCCCTAGTGATATGCCATTTTCAACTGACTTTGGGTTGTGACCAGTTATGTGGAGCATACCCCTCAATCTGCAGACAATGAAAATATGAACAAAGACCCTTGAAAAGGAGGAACATTGAGCCAAATCTCTGAACATTTAATTAGCATAAAATTGTTCCACTTCTAGTAGTAATGTGGGATGATTCACAGGAACAAATTTAAAAACAGAGTGAAAAAAATGATGGAAGTATACATGATGATATTATCAGATACTGTAAAATGTGTAGAGTTTAACTGTATTACAAAATTATACCATACAAGATCAATTATTTTTGCTTCTGAAAAAGGGAGATTGTAATATGTGTGCCCTTTTTCTTTAAATTGTTGGTGCACTAGTTTCTTGGCCATGTTGTGTGGCCTTCTGTGCACTAAGCACCTTCAGAAATCACGGGATGAGGGGGGATTTAGGAAATTGTGTGAAGGAGTAAATCAGGCATACAAATAAGAGTGTTCCTCCTAAACAGGGACATTTGAGAGGTCTGGAGTAGAGGGATAGTTGGATTATTAGGACCTATTGGTAATGAATGGGGGCTCGTGGAGGCTCAGAGTGCCAGTAGCAGGGATTAAGACAAGATTATTACTGCTGATATTCCTACTAAATTCATAAAGAAATTGACAATGGGTATATGTTTACATGTTTGAGTTAGTTGATGCTGATGGAGTCCACCGCACTGTGGATGCGAAGGGCCAGGAGCTAAGAACTTGACACTGATATTAGTAGTTCAGGACAAGAGACAAATAGATAAGTTCAGAACCAAGACCTGTTACAGTAGGGTCCCAGGCTTTGTTTATTACATGGCAGCGGTCAATGAAAAGTAGACACATTAGGCATTACCATTGTTGACATCAATGTCTCAGAGGAAAAGCTACATGGCTTTGGTATGATTAGGAATTTTGGAAACAGAAAACAATGAACAAGTCATTGAGGTGGGTTGTGCATCGTGCTGGCATGTAGCTTGGAGTAATGATTGACAAACCTAATTTTGTACCAAAGAGGTATTGCTGAGCCCAGGTTCAAAGCAAAGGCCTGTTGGGTCTTCACTGTAGGTAAGTGTGTTTGGCCATTACATAGATTTGCCCACACGTGGTCACACTGTGAGGGGTTTCACAGGGCTGCCAAATGTTGGCCCAAGGATGGGCTCACTACAGGGAGTTTTGTACCTGACCTTGACTCACAGTAGTTGAACATTCTGGCAGACCATTCTTGAAGAGGACAAGACTCATTTGGGGGCTTTTGATTAGGGCTACTTCTTTTTGCAGCTTCCACTGGAAATGAATATACTTATTCACCTATCAGACAAGAGATTTTAGCTTCCATGCTAAAGCAGTTTACTGACTAGTAGGCATCATATGACTTGTTTTAGTTAAGGTTGCAATGCTTTAGTGTGGGATTTATTAAGTCAGATACTACTGCAGAGCAAAAGCTTTTTAAGAATTTAAGATCAGGTGAAGGTAAGATGGGTAGGTTGGCAGGCCCCCTTGAAGTCCCACCTTTCAAGTCCATCAGGACTTCTCCCTGGGCTTGGTCTCCAAAATGAAGAAAGAAGAAATACATTTAAATCATCATGTCATTTCTCCAAGTGTACTTAGTAAATGTCAACATTGAAAAGTGAGAGGTGGAGACATAACATGCCTCATAGACAATGATATTCCACTGAAAAGTGAGAGGTGGCGATATAACATGCCTCACAGACAATATTACACTGAAAAGTGAGAGATGCAGATGTAACATGTCTCATAGATAATGGTATCACACTGAAAAGTGAAAGGTGGACACAGGACATGCCTTATAGACAATGGTATTACACTGAAAAGTGAGAGGTGGACACACAACATGCCTCATAGACAATGGTATTACACTGAAAACCTCATAGACAATGGTATTACACTGAAAAGTGAGAGGTGGACACGCAACATGCCTCATAGACAATGGTATTACACTGAAAAGTGAGAGGTGGACACGCAACATGCCTCATAGACAATGGTATTACACTGAAAAGTGAGAGGTGGACACGCATAACGCCCTCATATAAACATGCCTCATAGACAATGGTATTACACTGAAAAGTGAGAGGTGGACTATTACACTGAAAATGAGAGGTGGACACGACACATGCCATGCCTCATAGGTAACTCATAGACAATGGTATTACACTGAAAAGTGAGAGGTGGACACATAACATGCCTCATAGACAATGGTATTACACTGAAAAGTGAGAGGTGGACACGTAACATGCCTCATAGACAATGGTATTACACTGAAAAGTGAGAGGTGGACACGTAACATGCCTCATAGACAATGGTATTCAAATCAGCAGACAGTTTAAGGAGCCATGGCTGACAAAACTGGATTTTGAGTGAGCATTCTGTTTACTTTTGGTTTGTAAAAATGGTTAGTCTTTTTTGGGCATGCAGTTTGCGGGTCAAATTTATGTTGAAAGGGTTATGCCCATGGACTGTGCTGTTGCTTGTGGCATGTTTAAAAAGGTTCAGTTCAGCAGTGCAATAGTGTTGGTGGCAGAGAGCTCCTCACCAAATGGCAGTTCACTGGAGCAATGATTTTCTGATTGTTGATGAAGGGGAATAGATAGCCGTATAAGGCCTGGACAGCTTTATTGAGTTATGTCAAGATGTTATAGCTTCTCTTGCCCTGGAAATGACCAAATGCCTGGTTAAGTCATTACTATGTTTGTGAATGAAGTTAAATGTGGTATCTTCATCATTCAATTTGCCATAGACTGAGCTGGATAACTTGAAGGACACAAACAATAAATTTATGGCAGACAAAGAAGTTAGGATAAATGGACATAATGGTCTCCTCAATTTTCCTTGCAGGGCAGTTATTACAGGAAGATCATTCATAAGATTGCTTCCTAATTTATTGAAAGGAGGGCATCAGAAATAACAAATAGTGAAGGTCTCTAGGAGGTTGAAGGAAGATCTTCGACTGTGAGACATTTTCATATCAGACTTTAACAGGATCTCTGTTTTACAGGAACAATGGGTAACATCAGACACATTACCATTGTTTAAAGACTTGGCTGAGGTGATGGAATGAAGTCTTTTTTTATGGAGTGGTGTTTTTCTGCATCTTGGCTGCACAGCTGGTCTTGGGAGAGGAGGATCTTGAATTCATGCTGATTTGGGTTGCTGCGATGGTATGGCAGAATGATTTGTTTAATAAAGAAGTTGTCATAATTTTGACTAAAACATCTTGTAGGTCAAAATAGGTGCAATTTTTGTTAAGGTAACTAGTTTTATGCAGCCTGTACATAAATTTGTCATTTTCTGCTAAGTATATTCCAGGTAACAGTAATATCTTAGCTGACAGTCTTTCTTGCTTGCAGATTGTTTTATCGGTAGGCCTCAGAGACTCAGGAAGTGGCTACCTGGATTCTAGCCAAGTTTGGGTTGATTGCAGAATATTAGCAGACCTACTATGGTGGAATTTATGGGCTTCCAATACTAATAAAAAGTACAGTTCAGTGCTGAGGCTTTCCTGTCTTTCACATAAGCCTACCAGATGATGAGAGAAATGTTGACTACCACAGCTCAGTACTCACTATAAGGTGTCCTGTTAGGTGCTACAAGAAGCTGCTTAGTCAATTAGGGTAAGTTTGGCAACTTTAAAATGTCTAGCAAAATCAGCTGGTTTGCTAGACATTGTCAAACATTGGTTGGTGGGTTTGTTTTATTTGTGTTTGTTTGCTGAGGTAGAGCACTGATCTTCGTGGACTTTTTTCAGACCCAACCCGGGAGCACTGTCTAGTTAACTGACTTGATCAGAGTCAAACAGTTAGGCTATGGAAGCTGAGGGAATCAAACTCTAGACCAATAGACCACAGGAAACAGATAATCAATAGCTCCTTAATCCTATGAACTGGAGTACAGAATGGAGTTTAGCTATGGAATCACCATGTCTCATTGGTAAAATATTATTTTGAACCATATTGAGAGGTGTTCTTTTGGGAGCTACTATCATATGCAAGCTTTGTAGGCCACCCTGTTAACCTGTTAATGCAGGGGCATTTCAGATTAGTGTGTACTCTCAAATGGAGGGATGCGTGCTTAGCTGAAGATGAGGTTCTGGTATGGATTGCCAGGTCCAAGACTGACCCAGAAGGCTTTGGGTCATCATGTCATATTGGACAAAGCCACTTCACCTGCCCTCTGCCTGGTTCATTAAATCATTTCATTTCATAGGCTGTCTTGCAGTTCTGTAGAATATAAATTTGTTTTTGACTTCTTAACTGGGTCACCACCGGTGGTGCACAAGGATCTTGACCACTCTTTCCATAAGGCATTACCTAATCAAGGCATTCCTAGTTGTTGTTACTCACCACATTCATTCATATAGGGAGAGTGTCATACTTAGCTAGGGAGGGACAGTGAATGGGCATGCTAAAAAGGATGGATAGCTGGTCCTATAAGGAATTATTTAATTACAATAGCTATTTTTTAGAGCTTGTATTTAGTGAGGGGTGTAGTTTGTGCAGACTAATGATTATTTGTTGTTTCTTTTCAGGTCACATAAGCATTTTGATTTTAGCTCATTTGGTGGGCAGCAAAAAGTGTGTCAGTTTGATGAGGAGGAGGTAAACTGGAGTTGGATCTCAGTGCTTGGGATGTGGTAGGGAGGAATTTTGATGGAAGGATGTGGGATCAGTTGATCCTGACACTGCAATATTTGCTGGATAAGGTAGGTCAGCCCCATGTGTTAATAATTTAATGGGTGAGGGTAGTGACATCAGTGGGATTTCTAGTACTTGAACACTGAGATTTCACTGGTAAAGATCCCATTTGGCATCAACAGGATGGAGTACATCTTTGTGATATAAACCTGGCTTTATTTAACTTTCATTTAACCTTCTTTATTCATGTGCTGTTATTCAAGTTAATATGGGGGGAGAATTGTAATACCAATAATATTCCCATGGGATAATTTAAGAGGTGGTGTGCCATTAAGCTTACCTTGAGTACAGTGTGATACTTTTTTGATGGACTTTCATTCTGGTGCATACTAACCTTGCTTGGACAGTGCTGATACAATTTTCTGAAAGCCATGAATGGGAAAGGGGGTGGGACAGGCTCCCTTGTATTGTAGCTTAGTGGGTGTTCACTATAAAGCATTCCCCCCTTTCCTGAGCCAGACTGAAAGATGATTTATTGTAGTGCAACCTGTCTAAAAGAGCTGCTTATTTGGTTATGCATATGCCACGGAGTCACATAGGGTATGCCATTAAGTCTGGGACTAGACAAACTGGCCAGTATCAACAATCTATCCTGCTGCTCAATTAGGGTCAGTTTCATATACTGAGGCCTTAAAGTGATTAAATATATCAAATGTTGACTAGTTACTGATAATTCCATTTTATTTTATAAATGTTACATAATTGTTGTTTGGTCATAGTGGCTGGGACTGGACAGATCAGTGTGGGCTGTCTGTCACACTGCCTGGACAAAGACTTTGGTATATTAAGGCTTCACAGTAATTACTTATTAATGTCTTTATGCTTTTAGTTATCAAATGTTGGTCTGTTGCTAATGATTTTATTTCATTATATAAATGACATAGACTTGTTTCTTAATAAACTGATCTCAATAGCAGAGATGCATGCTTTGTTTTGCTTTTGGGAATGCAAAGCAGTGCATATGATAACTGTAGTTTCTAAGACATATATGGCATGAAGATGGCCTGTGACTACACTGGAAGACTACAAGAAATTCAAGGCCTCAAACATATATTCCAGAAAAGCTGATTAAATACAATTCTGGTGTTCATGATTACAGCAGTAGTTTGGAATGAATGGACATTAATGTGATAATGTAGCAGAATCATCTGAATAACATCAGCCATTGGCCTTCTTTTCTGATAACACAGTATTCATTGTGATTTAACACTAGAAAGATGTGTTAGAGATACCCAGCCCAGGTAGAAATGAACATTTTTTAATCCATAATCATAACTGAAATTATTTGTGAAGAAGGATTGTGGATTTTTTGTCTTGTTGACACAGCTCTCAACTGTCCAGATTTTTACAGAATGTCCACATTTTTTCCTCATAGATTTGGCCTGTTCCTCATAAAATTTGTGGTTTGCTGGCAAATCAACTAGGACTGAAGTCATAAGGACAAGTATTTGAATTTCAGAATTCATATCATTCAGAAACTTACCTCTCAGTGCAGGAAATGTGGAGAAAGGCAGAAATAATGGGTTGGGGGGGGGGGCAACGGCCCAAAACAGGGACAGGTTTTAAATATTGTTCCTATAAACTTAGAAAGTTGTTAGAATAACATGTTTCACATTAATATGACTTTTTTCGAAGGATATGAAGTTTGTAATTCAAATATCTGTCATTATTATTTAGTGGCTTCAATCCTCAGTGATTTGCAAGAAAACCACACATTTTATGAGGAACAGACCAAAAATATGAGGTACAAATCTGAACATTCTGTGAAAACATGGACAGTTGAGAGGTATGTAAAATGCCTGCTAACAGAAAACCTGTTGTTCTGGCAACTTTCTAAGTTTATAAGGGCAATATTTAAATTCTGTTCCTATTTTAGGCCTTTGTTCCCCCCCCACTATTTTAGGCTTTATCTAGATTCCTTGTGCAAAGAGATTGAGATGTATGGCCTGACTTCAGAATTGGTGAGAGATAAGCTTGATTCTGTGAGGAGGTATAGGCATGCATGTATTCCTCTTTTGGCATTTGGGGAACACTCTTTGTACATGTCCACAGAGAGGACATTTGAATCAGTAGCCTTGTTGTGTTTAAGTTTAAGAAATGTAAAATAATTTTTGTTACAATAATTGACTTAGAAAATTAATCTTTTGATTGGTAAAGGAATTCATTCTGGATTTCTCTCAGAAGCTTAGAAGTTATGAATCATTTAGGGCATACCCAGGAAAAAAAGACAGTGAAAGGTTTGCCTAAAGATCTGAGGGGTCTAACTCATGTTTTGCTTTTTGACCTAACTGCTGATTAATAAGATCTTCAGTTCTAGGCAAGGTTTGATGTCTTTCTAATATTCTGGCTAAGTAGGTGAGAGCCTTAGGGGATGCAGGACAGATGTCAAAAGCTAAACTTTAAGGACTGTTTGTTAATTCATTCATGTGTGTGTGTGTGTGTGTGTGTGTGTGTGTGTGTGTGTGTTTGTAAAGCATATCGAGTTTCATTTTGAGGTATTTTAAAGTTGTTTTATAAGAAGGCACCTGGTTTTCAGACAGAGATTCAAATTTTTTTTTAATTTCAGTTTGAATTTGTAAATATTTTTTTTATTTAGGGAAAAGCAAAGTCCAAGGCTCAAGGTGGGCTCTGGGATATCAATTATAAGTGTTCCATAGCTATGGTCTAGCTTTTCAAACTCTTTATACATTTCTAGAAAAATGGCTCAACTATGATTGGTCTTATCTGGGAAACTGTGATGGTTGATAACTGCTTTGTAGATTGCCCACAATTTGGGGGGTGGGATCAGGCATTAGCACACACTGCAAGGAGTAGTGAACCTGCCATGGATTTGATATGATTTGAAAAGAGTAAACACTAAAAGATGGATTAAAAACATCAAAATACTAATTTTAGTATGGACAGACTTGGTGCATGGCAGAGTGATGTATAAACTGCCACATAGTTGATAGTATCCTTAACACAGAAAGTGTGATAAAGAGACCTTGGGACACAGGTGGACAGTAGTCTCTCCTTTGATAGTCACATCGCCACAGTAGTCAGGAAATCCTTCTACATGGCACACCTTATCACAAAAGGTTTCTCATCCAGGAATAAAGAGGTCATTGTTCCCTTCTACTCATCACTCATTAGACCCATTATAGAGTACAACGCCCCTTTTGGCATGTACCTCACAAGACATCTACAACAACTGGAAAGGCCACAGAAACACTTCACAAAGAGGATTACCGGCCTCAAACAGATGCCCTATGCAGACTGTCTCAAAAAACTCCAGCTTTACTCTGTCGCATATCACCTACTCAGAGGCAATCTCTGCCTAACATACAAAGCTATGTCAAACCCAGAGCTGTTGCACATGCTCCACTTAAAGAAATCCAAATCCCTCTGAGCTACATGCTCTAGGGATCTAAACCTTGTCACCACAATAAACAGAACATGCCGGAGGGATAGATTCCTGTCCCAGAGACTTCCCATACTCTAGAACAAACTACATATCTATATCAAACAAAGCTCCTCATTAGCACTCTTCAAAAAAAATCTTGATGATTGGATGGGAGATAGGAAATTCACCCCGGGGATCACTTCTGTGGCTCTGCTTGACAGGGGCACAGGAAAATAATTTTCTTGAGTGGCAAAAGCCAGGGTACCGTTTGGCTAGGCCAATAGCCTAGTACCTACCTATGAACCTATAACAAAGGAAGGATGGTATCATCTTAAACGTATCTATGAAATAAGATAATGGCTATCAATCTGAGTTTGCTAAGGGAAGTAGTGATTTTTGCACTTAGGCAGCTAAAATCCTCTGATAAGACTAACTGACCCTACTAAAGTCTGAAAAGGGATAAAACAATTGTCTAAGCCAAAATTCCAGGGTATGATAGGACAACGTAAGTGTGGCTAACTTCTATTAGAATGAACCTTGAGCAGCCGCTAAGGAACCTAATCAGTTCATCTACATGATATGAGATAAAAGGGAAGCAACAGCTCTTGTACACAAGAACAGTACCGTTTTATCACATTTATATGTTTATGATTTGTTGACTGGGTTAGTCCAAATAGTTCAAAAGGCCCTTTTTCAGTGGAGGCAGGAGATGGTATTCATATCTATTAGGGGAAATGTTTTTTCAGGGGACATTATTCTGTTCCTAGCACAAGGCTGGCTGGTAGAAAACATACAATGGTTGAAGATGAGTAAGCCTGTGCATCAGAGATCAGAGGGGATTGTGTTTGGTTTACCATTCTGGCCAAACTCATGTAACAAGGTATTGAAATCACCAAGCATCAATTTGGTAGTTTGAAAAATGATGTGCAGGTGTATTTAATATAACTGCAGTTGCCAGCAAATGATTCATTGCTGTCCAGTTCAAATGCTATGATGAATTGTTTTCCAGCTGATTGTGCAGTTGTGGATAATATGGATTTATATGGTCTGTAGCAGGCACAAGATGATTTAAATAATGCGTTTGATTCAAAAAGTGGTGAAAGTGTGTTTTTTTTTTATTAAATAAAACATGGCTACAGAGAACAGTGTACACAAGCAGCAGCAAGAACATTCTTGTGGTGCAAAGGGAGTGACATAAAGGACTTTGGAGAGGAACATCAGGAACAGATTACGCATCACTGTAAGAGTTAAATCTAAGGAAGATAGCTCAGCTAACAGTTTGTTTGGGACTATGTAATTACACCATCAATACTCGAGAGATAAATACCTCCATAATAAGGTGGTTATAATGCTACTCTTCTAGAGGAAGCAAATGTATGCCTGTGCGTTTATAATGCCATCCTGGCCATACTGAAACTGAGGTAACAATCAGCAGAATCCTACTCATTTACTAGTAACAAAAGAACAAGTTTGTATTTCTTCACAAATTCATTATGATCCCCTTTAACAGATGATCTTTAACATCTTTGGAGTGAGAAAGAAGCTGTGAACCTTAAGAATCTCTGTGATTTGACTTTTCAGCTTTCTTCATCATATTCATTAAAACATCTTAATCTAACTCTTCGGATTTGGGTCTTTTTATAAATCCCTTTGTTCTACTTCTATACACATTTCTGACCCTTAAAGGGTCATACCATCATTCTGTCTAACTCATCTAAATCTGTGCCTGCTTCAAGCTTTCAGTATATTTTCAAAAATATGTTGAAATATATATATCACTATGGTTTAATTGGGTCTGTGACAAATGGAGATACTGCCAGAACAGCTGTCTAGAATTTTTGTAAATAATTATATGTCATTTGAGAATATCAACATGATTTATACAGAAATGTGACAAAGGGAGATACTGCCAGCACAGCTATCTGGGAATTTGTAGATGATTATATGTAAATGGTGAATATCAAAATGATTTATATGCTTGTAAACAACTGTATTAGAACTGTATGTCATGTGTATATCAAGCAGCTGGTACAGACGTGTCTGTTGGAAAGGTTTTTGCAAAGTGCTGTTTAAAATGTAACCACAGCATGCCGTACTGTAACAGAACAGAAATGTACACGCACTACTGTAACTGTTTAAATGCATATATTTTAACAGTGGAAACAGGAATACAAGAGGTTAACTTCAGTCCAGTAAAACTTCAAAAAAGTAGCTGAAATTAAATTACTTTATAGCAGCTACAGACACAATGTCTGTGCTGAGAAGCTTTCTGTATTGTCTTGGAAGTGTTTTATTGATATATGACTTCCAGTATTTGCCAAAGATCTGAGAAAAGCCCTTATCTTGCTGTCTTGATCTGTATAAACTATATGACAAACTGGATGTGATGGCATGTGTGAATATCACATATAGAGTGACAGCATGAGTGAACAGCAGGGTAACATTTTTTGTCTTGCAATAAACATGAACAACAATATTTTAAATTTACATTTCTTAAAGTGTTGTTTTCTATACTTATAATTATGTATAAATATATATACAATACTAAAATTGGGCATCTACTGATATCCAGAACTGTCAAAACTTTGCAAAAACTACATGCAGTGGATTAAAAATTATTTAATGACCATATTTTTCTTAAGAAAAGTTTCTATTTTTCCTTCTGTCATCTGTACTTGTTTTAGTTTGTGGACTTCAAAATAATGGACATAAACAAATTCAACTGCAGTACAGTGCAGTTGTAGATTTTTAAGTGCTATGAGCAAGAATGTAGTTATTCCAATTACAACAGACCTGGTTAGTAACATTTTATTTATAAATACATTTTTCTTGCTAACATTAATGATCATTTTGGCTTTTTATTAAGGCAAAAATAATTGAGGCAGAAATGCCAACATGTGAAGTGAAACCCGACAGTTGTCAGGTTATAAGTACTTCTTGGGCTATATGGTTAGGACCACATGTTTACTAAGGAAAAACTAGTCTTTGAATGCTTTCATGATGAAAAACTAAGCCATCAAAATTGCATTCAGATATCATTTTGAGAATAATGCACCCCTGCACAACTGATGTTATTGTAGCACATTCAGCGTCATGATCACACTCTAAAACTTAAAAAAATGTTAACTTGTTATTCATGGCCCTGAATTGAAAACCAGTTTTAATAGCTCTTTGGGATGCCTAACAAAAGCTTATCAAGGACTGTTAAGATCTGGTCTCATACTAGGAACTACAAACTGACACTGCCAGATAAGGTTAGTTGCACTGTACAGAGTTATGATTGGGTCTCCAAATCATAATCTTACATTGTGTGCTCTTCACTTAAATACTAAGATTCACCTCTTGAACTTTGCTTTTGATATAAATTTCTTGGCTTCAATATCTCAAACACATAATTGGATGGTTATGATTGAAGACCCTGTTTTAATACTCAAAATATGAAATGCTGGTTCACTGTAGCATGGATACATCAGCTTTGCTGTGGCACATTCAAGAGAATCTGCATTTTCAGCAAAAGGGATAAAGATGTTGACCCTCATGGCTCTGTGGAAGAAGCAGTCAGCTTCAACTGTTTACCGTATTCTATATGAAAGCTTAGTTCCTTGCAGTATTTTATTTTGCAGCTCTCAAATCTGAAATACTAAATGGAATATATTAATTTTAAAAGCCTTTAAAACCATTGAACACTTGGGTGTCTTAAACCCATCTTGATAGCAGTCAGATTCCAAAAGTGTGAACCCTTGGTAGCAAAAGAACTTATCTCAGATGACTCAGGCCACACAAACACATACACACAGCTGCTATGGCAACTCCTGGGTGGCACAACAGTGAACACAGGCAGGACAATAAAGCCTAATTCCTTCAGGTAGATAGAGGATCCAGAGTGCCTACACAAATAAGCCGCAATCATATCATTATGCTGCCAAAGAGGAATTTTGTTGAGTCAGTAAATATGCCAGTTCTAATTTTGTGTAAAGTAAATGCTAAGAGGTTTGTTGAGCTGGAGATTTTTGGAAAGATAAGCATCATGGCTGCAAAGATAACCACAGGATCTGTAACATACAAAAGCTCCTGAAATAACAATTATGCAAAGTTTTTTAGGAATCACCTTCCAGACTGTAGTACTACAAATGACACTTCCAGGTCTTGCTATTTGTAACCTTGTGTCTTATTACACACAGTAAATGAAAGACAAAGAGATGATTTGGGCCACCAGAGTACAAGCTTTGTTCCCATGGATAGTGGACAGTAATCATGGCCACTGTAAGATGTGCAACAGTATGACTGGAAATTATTATTTTATCTAGAAACACATCAGAGTAGTGGTCAAAACAAGGGACTATGGGCTCCATTATGAATCTTTTATCATGACAGATTGTACCTAGCCACAAGGCTGCTTTTGTATAGTCTACCATCTTAAAGAAACTCATGAAACTCATTTTACCAAATTTTGGAAAAGTAGGACAGCATGGTACAAAGGGAGGTGGCTCGTACCAGAACTTACAAAACCACCTTATGAATGTCAAGCCACATTACCAGAAGCTGGAAAATGTTAGCCTTGGGTGAGTCTGATGGGAATGAACAAAACCAAGCTAAGAGAAAATTGAGATTGTGTCCATGTGTCTTGTCTTTAAATTACATCTTCTCATAGTTATTGAGATAAGACTTTGGCTTTATAACCATCACCAGACAATTAGCCCTCGATTTCCCTTTGTGATTTTCCTCACTGTTATAGAAAAATGCAATTAACAACTATGGATTTGATTAAGTATGACAAAAATGCCCTGAAGAATCAAACAAGGGCCATTTTATCTGCAAAGTGGGGAGATAATTTGTTCACCATGCATATAATATATAACAATAACAGCTTAGGGTACACTGAAATAGTTTTTCTTTTTCCTCAGGTACCTGATAGCGTAAGGTATGGAACCTGTACCACTGGGTCAACATCTTACACAATTAACACAGTGCAATATAGTTTTGGCCACAAACTTAATGAGACATTTTGAGAATTCTTCTTTTGGCTGTTCCCATTAGGGGTCACCTCAGCGAATCATCTCTTTACATTTCTTCTTGTCCTCTGCATTTTGCTCTATCACACTAACCACTTGCATGTCCTCTCTCACCACATCCATAAACCTTATCTTAGGCCTTCCTCTTTTCCTCTTACCTGGCAGCTCCATCTTAAGCATCCTTTTCCAAATATACCCAGAATCCCTCCTAAGCACATGTCCAGACCAATGCAATCTCACCTCTCTGGCTTTGTCTCCAAACCGTCCAACCTGAGCTGGCCCTCTAATATACTCATTTCTAATCCTGTCCATCCTCATCACACACAATACAACTCTTAACATCTTTAACTATGCCACCTCCAGCTCTGATGCCTGTCTTTTCATCAATGCCACAGTCTCCAACCCATATAACATAGCTGGTCTCACTACCCTCTTGTAGACCTTCCCTTTCACTCTTACTGGTACCTGTCTGTCACAAATAACTCCTGACACTCTTCTCCACCCATTCCACCCTGCCTGAACTTTCTTCATCACCTCTCTTCCACACTCACCATTACTCTAAACTGTTGATCCCACATATTTAAAATCATCCACTTCCAACTCTACTCTGCATCCTCACCATTCCTCTATCCTCCCTCTCATTCACACACATATATTCTGTCTTAGTCCTGTTGACCTTCATTCCTCTTCTCTCTAGAGCATATCTCCATCTTTCCAGGGTCTCCTCAACCTGTTCCCTACTCTCACTCACTACAGATCACAATGTCATCTGTAAACATCATAATCCATGAGGACTCCTGTCTGATCTCGTCTGTCAATTTGTCCATCACCATTGCAAATAAGAAAGGGCTCAGATCTGATCCTTGATGTAATCCCACATCCACCTTGAACGCATCCATCACTCCTACTGCAGGCATCACCACTGTCACACTACTCTCGTACATATCCTGCACCAGTCAAATACTTCTCTGCCACTTCTGACTTCCTCATACAATACCACAACTCCTCCCTAGGCACCTTGTCATATGTTTTCTCTAAGTCCACAAAGACACAATGCAACTCCTCCTGACCTGCTCTATACTTCTCCATCAACACCCTCAGAGCAAACATCACATCTGTCGTGTTCTTTCCCGGCATGAAACCATACTGCTGCTCACTAATCATCACCTCTCTTCTTAACCTAGCTTCCACTATTCTTTCCCATGACTTCATGCTGTGACTGATCAATTTTATCCCTCTGTAGTTACTACAACTCAGCACATCACCCTTATTCTTAAAAAATCAGTACCAAAACACTTCTCCACTCCCCAGCCATCCTCTCACTTTTCAAGATTTCATTAAACAATCTGGTTAAAAACTCCACTTCCCTCTCTCTTAAAAACCTCCATGCTTCAACAGGTATGTCATCTAGACCACAGCCTTTACATTCTTCATTCTCTTCATAACTGTCCTTACTTCCTTCTTGCTAATCCTTTGCACTTCCTGATTCACTATCCCCACATCAGCCAACCTTCTCTCTCTCTCTCTCTCTCATTCTCTTCATTCATCAGCCTCTCAAAGTACTATAATGATATTGCACATGCAGAGTCCAGCCAAGTTGTACTGAAGTGATGTTTGCAATATCATTACTACATTAATATAAGTAAAGCAGTTTGTTAACACATCTGTCCTTCCATTAGCCCCATCACATACTTCTATCATGTATGCACAATTACTAGAGCACACCAAATATTTTTCACAGTAATCACTTATTTCTGCTGCAGCTGTAATAATTTCCTGTTTACAAATGATAGCTTACAGTATTCCCCAAGTGAATAAAACAAACATTTCTTGAACTGACCACAATAATCTTATCTCACATTAAACTTTTAATATTAATTTGCCACGGTTCTATTATTTTCCCTTCCTTTAAAAAGTCTGAAGTTTCCTAACTAAGCAACTTGAGTAATCCTTGGGTAATATGATGGTGCTGTAACAAGTCCAGGGACCTTTATGTGTTTTGTATGTGAATGAGGTATTTTTACCTTTATCTCTAGCAATCATACTAATATGCCAGTGTCTAAGGCATTATATCTGTGTAGTTGCTTATCCATTAACACTTATCCTGTTATACTTTTGCCATAGGAAAGTGAGTTTACCCAAAAACGTCTGCATTTGTATAGTCAGTATAAAAGACTCCATTGACCTTATTTGCATAATGACATAGCGCATCTTTTCATGGATTAATGCTATGAAGAAATGGAGACCAGGACTGTGAATACTACCTAAAGTCTGGAAGGGAAGGTGACAACTTGGGGATCTTACTCTTCACTACATTTATCATGAGGGATTCTGCGAAGGCACAACACAACTATATTAGGACAGAAGAGTTGTGCTAAAATTAATTATTGTATGTTTTTTGTAAACATTTAATCACATATTTATCACATTATTAGAAATAATAATGCATTAAGAAAGCCTTTCAAGACATTTTTTTTTTCTGGTAAATGAGTCTGACAGTCTTATTTTATCAGTCCACATGTTAGGAAGAAAGATGGTGACTTAGAGAGACACATATGAAGATGGACAACTTACCTGAAGTGCAAGGGGTTTCCATCTTACATTTTTCAAAAGTGCAGGGGCTGATGTGAGGGTATTCTGTGGGCGTTTCTTTAATGTTAAAATCACCCCACTTGGATCTTCTCGTAATGCATTCACTAAGTTCTTCAACTGCCAGCCAACCTGGAAGAGAGAATTTCCAAAAAAATCTGTAGAAGCAGAAACCAGTGCTTTGTAGCTGTTCAATATACAGATGGATACACAGTGCTGTGTTTTTCACTTTTCCTTAAAGTATTTCATCAAGCGTTTTTTAAATAAGCATACTAGCTGAACATGTGGAAAGCTAGTTTCATATTTAATAAAAAATGCTGCTATTAATAATAACCTTTGTGCATAATATGATGGTATGACTGAAATGATGCTGACTTTACCTGTAGTTTTACATGGTTGGAGATATGTTGCCATTTCGGACGTTATGCAGAAAGAAAGAAAGAAATGTCAAGTAGATTTAGATAGGTCAGAATGAAATGACTTTATGATAATTTTTGTTTACATATTTGAATGATCTAGGGGAATTGCTGACCAGTGACTTTTAGTAATGGAATTGAAACTTGTTTTATATATGAATATTGCTGGGTACTTCTGCAGTGTTTGTGATAACTGCTGTTTGTATTTTTCATTATTATGTGACATATGTTTGGAGGATTTTGATGTTATTACCTTGTTATTTATTAACAATTGATTAAAAATACCAGGTAACATAGTGGCTAATAAGAACAAGCAAGAAGTTATGAGACTTCAGTCTTGAATGATTATTTTTCATATATAAGTGAGGAAGCAGATTATTATACATCTTTGTCTGTGTGTGTGTGTGTGTGTGTGTGTGTGTGTGTGTGTGTGTGTGTGTGTGTGTGTGTGTGTGTGTGTGTGTATATATATATATATATATATATATATATATATATATATATATATATATATATATAATTTCTGGGGAGACCTGAGATAATATTTACAGTACTGGGGAGAAATTTGGACAGGGCATTGGGGAATTTCCCCTGCTTGTGATCTGTATTCACATTTTTGTATGAATGTGAATACATGTGCACATCCCATTGTTAGTGCAGAGGTGGCTGGGAGGATGGTCTGCCAGATGGAATAGCAGAAGAGTGCAGAGGTGAATGCCAGCTAACTAGTAGCATGTGGCTTTATGATGGATTCAGAGGATGTGTTCCAGAGGAGGCTGTATGAGACGGCCATAGAGGAGTGTATGGTTACAAGTCTCCAGTTGGGAGGGTTGTAGGGTGATATCTAATAAACCAGACTGAGCCATACAATGAGAGGCAGCAGCAGCCACACAGGAAGGAGGGAGAAAGAGAAAAAGGCAAGGAAAAAAGTTAGTTTATAGTGAGAATATAGATTAAAAAGGAAAAGGAACTGAACAGATACAAGGTATAGGGCAATGTAATTCTAGCATTGTAAACAGACATTCAAGAGGTAAGAGCATTTGTTTTAATTAAAAGGGATGTTTTGTGACATTTTTGAGACTGTGCAAGCCATGTGAAGACTTATGGATTATGATACAAGAAGAAATACTATAGACACAAAAAAGGTATTGGATGGGGAAATAATATGGAACATAGGGAATGAACAGTTTTCAGGCATAGCATATTTTTTATAGAAGAGTAATTAAACATTTTGATATTATATTAGTAAAAATGGGAAAAACAGCTATCATAGATTTAAGATGGCAAGAAAAGTGTATAGAATTATTGCTATATATGCACATTTAATTAGTAAAGAGAGGGAAACTTATTTTAGAAAATATAGGATTATGTTTTTGTTAATATGAATATAATAATTACAAGACAGCCCTATTATGACTTAAGGGGTAATACAAAAAGAGAAAAATATGTAAATAAAGATGATGGGATAATAAAATATGGAAAATTAGTTATATAGGACAAAAAAGTATGGACTTACAGGGCAGATAATTTAAAAAACTGAAATAGGTTATTTTTGGTATCGAAAGAATATGAATAATGGAAGAAGAATCTAGCATGACAGGTTTTTCAGATCATTTGGAAATATGGGTAGAAATATATTATAATGAGGAATATATAAAGATAAGAAAAGGTATAGAAAAAATAAATGAAAAGTAATGGAATGAAAAATGAAAGACAGACATTAAGCAATTGTGAAAGGATCATATTAATATGAGAGTATTTTATGTCAGTTGGTCAGAATGGTAGATTGCTTTTAAAAGAAAATATAAAAATATTTATTGTTGAAAAAAGAAACAAATAAAAAACTGTAATAAAGCTAAAACGCATAGAGAAATGATAGATAATTTGGAAAATAACAGAGATTATTCTGAGAAAGAAAAAAGATTTATAAGAAAAATTATGAGAGAAGTAGAAAACTATTATATAAACAAAAATATTTTTTACAAGGGAGAAATGAAGTTTCCACTTATTTAAGTAACACAGTAAAGAGAATAGCAGTAAAATGAGATAAAAGAAAGGCAAAGAATGTATCAAAAAGAAAAGTCAGCAACAAATTACAGAAATTGTTGTAAGTCATGCAGAAGAAATGTTTAGTAAAAAAAGATACATGATTTGAAGGAATGAGAAGTAAAAAAAATTCTGAGCAAAATAATAGAGAACTTGGTAATTAGATTAAATACCTTTTCTAATTCATATAAAGTAAACAGTTACATGCAGAAACAGTATCAGGTCCAGATGGTACTGGATTTGAAATGTAAAAAATCAAAATGGATGGCAGAAAAATGTTTAATATGTGTATTTAATGAATGGTTAAATGATAGATTAAAATACAAGGAATTGTGTAGTGGAATGTTAAAATTTATATATGGAAAAGGGGAGAAAGAGAAGATATAAAAAATTGGAGACTGGTAGCTTTATACAATACAGATAAGATATTTATGAAAATAATATAAAAGAGATTTGAAAGTAACATGCAATAGATCATGGAGGAAGGTGTATACGGTATAAGAGGAAATGGATTTCAGGAATTATTAATTATAGTGTGAGAAATTATAAATTTTATAAATAGAAAGAAAGAATATGCAAAACTTATAGTAGGTGATATTAATAAAGCATCTGATTTTATATAGCACAATATTTTGGGGAAAATAATGAACATGTACAATATTAATAATAATGTCAAGCAAGTGTGTATAATAACCTATGAGAGCAATAAAAAGAAGTGTTTAATTAATAGATGGATAATTAAATGAATTGCTATTAATAGTAGTATAAAGCAATTGTGTCCTGTGAACATTTTATTTGTTTTGCTTATAAATTCAGTAGTTAGAGACGTAAATCAGAAAGTGAAGAATGCAAGTTATAGAATCTAAATGCAGGTTGAAATTCCAGTTATGATGTCTTGCACAGATTATATTATTATTATAGATGAAGTTATTATTTATTTAGCTGAAAGTTTAAGAGAATGAGGTATGATACTTAAGAAAGAAAAAAGTAAAGGATTGAGTGACAATAAAATTGCAGGTATTCAATTCTCTATGATGAAAATAGTTGTTTTAGGTATACATTTTGATAAAGAGGATCATAAGAAAGGATGGGATCTAATAATAAAGAAAATAAAAGGATGTGTGTATATCATAGAACATGTATATATTAATGTATAAGAAATAAAGCAATGGGTGACATGATAAAAATAGCACATATTCAATTCTCTGTGAAGACAATATTTGATTTAGGGATAACTTTTGATAAAGAAAAGCATAAGAAAAGATAGGGTCTGATAATAATGAAAACAAAAGGATATTTGTATGTCATAGAAAATGTATAGATTAATGTATAAGATTTAAGTATAAGAAGTAAAGGATTGGGTGACAATAAAAATAGCAGGTATTCAATTCTCTATGAAGGAAATGTTTATTTTAGAGATATATTTTGATAAAGATAATAAGAAAGATGGGGTCTAATAATAAGGGAAATAAAATATGTGTATATTATAGAAAATGTATAGATTAATGTACAAGAAAAATGTGTAAATCATTAATTCAGTGTTACTGGGAAAGATAGCAATTTGTCTAGTGTCATCATAATTCCTATAGGACATGAAAAACTGTTATTAGAAATATTTTTGTCTTGTATGGGAGTCAAGACTAAATCCTATTAAAATAGGTATTTTATATATAGACAGGGAAAGTGGAGGATTAGTTTTGATAAATCCAAGAGTGTATGCTGCTTCATTAAACACATATAAGGTACTGAAATGATAAAGCAAAAAGAATGAGAAATTAGTGACAATTAAAATGCTGTATAAGTACAAGGATTTTTTGGAGAATATAAGAATTAAAAGAAAAAAAGAATAAATAAAGAAATAGAGAACAATCAACAAAAGATAAGAATGTGGAAAATAAAAATTGATGAAGCTGAAGATAGAAAGGTATGGCATAATAATATTATGAAGAAATATTATTGTATAAACCCATGGGAAAATATTTCAGAAGCAAAGTAGTGGAGCTCTCAATGTATTCTTTTCATTCACTAATTGGTACTGGAATGCTGCTGCCATGGTCAAAGTTTTCCAAGATGGAGGAAGAAGCTAGACAACAGGCTGACAGGGGAATACTGAATTATTGCAAACTGATTCTCAAAATAAGAGACTGATTTTACATAGTTGGAGAGATAAGGTCTAGAAACTCCTGTGTTGATGGAGATGATGGATTAAGGTGAGATGAACACTGATAAGGAAGTCATTTGGAGTATTCTGGAGAATCATATGCTGGGAGGGGTAACAGAGGAGGTACTAGCAGTTAAATTGGGAAAAGGAGCTGGATTACCAGAAGGTGCTGACAGTAGCTTTGGAGAATGCTCGAACAGTTCAGTAGTTGGTTTTAAAAGCATGCCCATGCAACAGGGTATTGTTGTAAGCAGTAAGAAAACTAAACTCATTCATATGTAGAAATATTAAGCCAAGGCAAAAACATGCTGCACTTAAAGTTGATAGAAGGCAAAGACTTATGTAAAGCCAAAAAACAAAAAACAAAAGACAAGACCTGTGTTAAGAATCAAAACAATGAACAGTGACACTATTAACTGGTGTAAAGTCATGGACAGTATTACTTTGCTTTGGGGTTTAAAACAGAGGACATAAGAGCATTAATACACTTAGGAAAAGAAGACTTTTGAAAAGTTACTTTTGAAATATTTACTTCAAAATTTTATAAATGTGATGTAGAAAGTTTATTGTTCAGAACTTGAGACTACAGTTCAGGAATAACATAAATGTGTAATTCAGAATTATGGACAAAGAGAAACTTGAATTACAGATTTTTTTCTCACTGATTGTAATAAGGTATATATGGTGAAATATATGATGAAAGAAACATTTGGACAAGAAATGGGCAGTCAGTGTCGGGAATAGGGAAATACCACAAACAATTGTAGGCCTAAGAGTAGAAAATGCAATGTATTTGGTCAGTTTTGGTTTGACTGCTGTGTATTAGGAAAGGAAAGGTTAGAAGAAGACAAAAGTATTTCAGAAGAAAGACAATCAGATGATAATGTAACTGAAGATAAAGTTAGAGCAAGTAATATGGGGAGATAACTAAAAAACTAAATGCAACAACATGGAGAAGGATAATGTGTATAAGTTAGAAAATGTTATACAATGACAAAGCATTATAGTGCAAGATGAAAGCAGATTTGAAGCACTAGGAAGTGAAGCAGAGAAATAGGGAGAGGAAGCATTTGAGAAAGAACAACAACAAATAAAAAATGATGATAAAGCAACTGGATGGGTGAGTATGGAGAAAGAAAAGGAAAATAAAATCTGTAAATAAAACATTCAAATAGGAAATGGATTATGTAGAACTAATATCACTAAATGTAAGCAGCATTTAAAATGGTATTGTGGATGTGGTAGTGACTGAATGATATCAAAATAAGTATGAAGGTTATAAGTTTGTTAGATGTGATGCAAATGCAACACAACATTTTATGAAAACAGAATTTAGGAAAGAGTGCCTATTAAGAAATCTGGACAGAGAGGTGTAGCGCTTACAAAGAAAAATACAAGAAAATATTTTGATTGTAGAAAAAAGAATGAAACAGGAATAGGAGAGTATATAATGAAATTATATAGAACAGAAAAAGAAATAAAACTGTGATAGAAGAAAATTAGAAAGACAGCTGTATAAAATCAGAGAAAAGTAAAAATATGTAATTTAGGCAAAGATTTTTAAAAGGAAAAAACAGGAAATTTCATCACTTTTGGAAAACGAGGTTAAATAAGAAAGGAAGAATTAGTTGGTATAATGGATATGGTGTTTACCTGGTTTACTATCATAATTACAAAAATAAAAAAAAAGTGTACTTATTAGCGAAGTGTTTCACCAAAAGTACACAATTCTGAATGTTCCCAATGTCGGAAAACAGCTGTTAATGAACGACATTTTCGACACTTAACAGCAATCCCACCCTTCCCTTAACTCCCTAACTAGCTAGCCTAAAATCACATTTATGCAGGGGGGCAAGCTCCCCTGCACCCCCCCACACCCCCCCAACTTAATATTCCAACTCCGAGATCACACTACAGTGAGGAAAGGGATGTATTTCCCTAACCACACTGTACCGCGATCCCTTTACATGAGCGAACGTTATAATTGTGAATGCAAAATCCATTCGCAATTATACCGTTCGTTCATGTAACCTGCCAAAATATGAAGTATTCGAACATCTGTTGTTCGAATACTTCATAGCCGAGCAATTGCACGGCAAAATTGTAATGGTAAACCATTTACCTTATAGATACAAGGTGCAGGGTTTGATTTTTACATGGGATAATTGGCTAGGGTTAAAATGGCCCACAAGGGCAGTTATCCTAGTACTAATCTATGAACATATGGATGTAATGTTTGATGAAGACGGAAATATTAGATAAAAGGAAAGATAAATAATGGAAACTGGAAATATTTGTAGGTAGAATGTATGAAGAGGAAGTGATATAACAAGAAGTATGGACTGTAAAAAAAATCTGAAAATGTCAAGAATTCTCAAGAAAAGGGGATTACCATAAAAGAAATAAGGGAAGAAGCACTAGGGGTAGATGGATTAGGTTATGAATATTATTAAGATTTGAATGGAAATGAGAAGATAATGTTCTGTAAAATATTAAATGAATGGCTAGAGAAACTAATAACAGATGGAAGGATTTGTGGTATAGGAATTAAGTTTATTCTGAAAAATAAGAAAAGAAAAGATACTGAAATGTTTGACTGATATTGGGAAATGCAGATGATAAAATCTTCATGAAAATAGAACAAGGATATAAAGGGTTCTGGATGAAGCTATAGGAAAAGAATTTTCAGAATCAAGGGGAAAGAGGTGAAGGATATGTAATAATAGTAAAATAAGTAAAGGGTGATTCTGAAAGAAAATAAGGAAGTAAGGCTAGTGATATTTGATGTGGCAAAGTTAAGTTTAGTCTTGAAGCAATGTGGAAGATTTTAAAGACATATAGGACAGGACAAAAAAATGAATATTATAAAAATTATATGAAATGCCCTGGATGGGCACTATGGTTAATGGATAGATGAAAAGAAAGATAAAATTGTAAGAGATGAGTTAAAACAAGGATGTCCATTATATTCCTATGCTCATAATGAATGCAATAATTCAAATGTGTGTGTGTGAAATAAAAAAAAAAGCAAAATGGGAGATGAGAAAAGGAGTTTTGAAAAGACATGAAGAGAAGGTACTATTTTGAGTATAGCAAGAGAAAATATAGATAGACTTGTAGGGAAAGTAGCTCCATAAGATGATCCTACTTCTTACCTATACTTGGAGTTATAAGATGACTTGTTGCACAAAGTAAATAAGGTAAGAAGTGAAGTAGCATGCCAAGTTAATAGGCTCAAGCCTTTCAGAAATCTAGAGAAGAGATAAGCACACAGCCAAATTACTAGGGTAATACATAGGAATTGATACGACTAAATCAAAAATCATAACATTTTAGTGATATAGAATAATGAAAGAAGTCGAAAACGTCTGTTGCATTCTCTGAATAACACAAGGTAACCACTCATCAGGTTGTAAAAATCCTTTCATTTAAATGCCTACCATAGAAGTATCATTTGAATGCAGTGTGTTGGCATTGTTAGGCCATTGGTAAAATCCAGCAATGACGTTCATAAAATTATAGTTTTTTTGGACTATGCAACTAAGTGCCATGAAGCTGTCTTACTATACAAGACTAACACTATAGCTATAGCTGGAAAGAGAGTTTTATTTTCCAGAGCAGGCATACCTAAGGAAATACTCACTGTACAGGTGATTCTGACTATGTCCAGAATAATGCACCCAATAATGCGCCCAATGTGACAGTGCTTTAAGGTCAAACAATTAAAAAAAAACAGTAAACCATCCCGATTAATGCAGTGTTTTAACCAAACAGTAAAATCCATACTGAAAAATGCTATTGAAGAAGGGGGCAGAAACTGGGATCAATTACTATCATATCTACTATTTATGTCTTCGACATGCATGTGCGTTGAACAGCTGAAATAATTATCATGAGACACATCACATCGCTCCTATCCATTGTAAATGCAGTTTCTTCCAGCTCATATAAGCTCTTCAGTGAATATTCACAGTTAAACACTAGAGGGCACATTACATATATTTTCTACTTATTGCTGAAGTACTTTAAAAGTGATGCACTCTTTTCTGATTCAGATTTGGATGGCTACTTCATGCCAACATTCAGCTTCAATACATTAGTTTGCAGCTCTGAAGTCTTACACTGTGACCCTCACATTGGAAGATGTTCATCTCATAAACCTTATTTGAATGTTGTAGCTGACTGTACTCAAAAACTGTGTGCTTTAACACAAGTAGTTTGCTCTAGAGTGACATTCTAAAGGTACCTTGTGATACTGTATTACAAAATACTAGTGTTAAACACATTCATCAGAATTCAAACAATAATGATGGCTCCATACACAATGGAACAGTAGTGTGATTTTCTTTCGTAAATTGTGCTACTTTGAGGCCATGTGTTGGACATTCTGTGTGACTCCCATTTATGGAACTTAGCAATATATTCATAAACACTTTGGCCTGATACTTCTAAACTGACATAGCACTAAATGTAATTTTAAAATGCCATTTGAAGAAATGCTGATGAAACTTAAAATGTTTTCGTAATTTTAGTGCAAACATATGACTGATAATTGACCGTACATAACTTACAGATGTGTTTTCAACTTTGTTTTCACTAACTCCTTATAGGAAATTTAGCAGTCCTGTACAACACAACCCATCTAGCAAAATAGACATTGACTATAAAAGGCTTATACCATAACTCAGAAAAACATGTCACTTAGAAAGCACTATATCAGCTTATAAACTATATGATTCACATAAGTTGCTTTAGATCAGTTAAAGCATCTATGCAAAGAGTTGCATACATTAAAATGCTCTAGACTTTCACATAATTTTTTTTAATAAAGCTGACATAACATATTTGTGCAGTACAAAAATGACAAATGCATTAATTCTGCAGAAACCACTACAAAGTGTCGCTAAAAATAGGCATGTCTATTTGCTGGTGATTAAGTAGGTTGAGGATCCAACCTATGTCAGGGACCCATAATAATGGTGGAAGGGGTCTATGTGCCTCTTTTGGTCAGTGTGTGCTTGTCATAAAGCCCAGCAGTTCTCGGTCAATAAGCCACTAAGTTACCCAGTATCTAGTTGCCTAGCTTGAGTTACTAGGAATAGCTCTGTTGAGCAAAAGCTGGATCCAACCGATCAATCTGCCAGACATGAACTAAAGATTGTTGCACTAAATATAGTTTCACTGACAGGATTCAGCTTGGAAGTGGATGACATGATGGTACGGAGGAGACTGAACATTTTGTGTACAGGAGACAAGGTGGATGCAGTACAGCAAAGGTACTTGGCTTGGGATCCTGAAGGGGGAAGACAGACTAGAAATAGTGTAGGAATTGTAATGAGGAAGAGTCTTCTAAAGAGAGTGAGGGATATCATCAGTTAATAAAAGACTCATAGCAGTTGCTCTCCCATGTTAAGATAGGCCAGTGTTCATAATCTCAGCCGATGCCCCACAGCAGGGTTGTGCTGACAAGGAAAAGAGTGCATGCAGAAAGCAGTTGAAGGACCTACTAGATAAAGCAGGACAGCATGAGTTGGTGTTAACATGGGATCTAAATGCTCATAGCAGGACAGACAGAACAATGTATAAGGACTGCCCGGGTCTGAATAGGTGGAGAAAAGAAATAAAGAAGAAGAGGCGATTCTATACTTCTACCTGGTAAATGGCTTGATGGTGGCCAACACATGGTTCAGCACGACTGACAATCACAAGATCACGTACAAGAATAGCCAATATGCAACTGAGGTAAACTTTCTAGTAAGGAAAAGGCATTAGGATAAAATCAGATTGCAAACTTATCAAAGTGAGACAGTTAGCCCACACCATAAACCATTTGTGGCTACAACACATCTGCAAGCAGTGGTCAGAGAAGGCTTGTATCTATGGCCAAAGACAAACTGATGACCTGGAAGTTGACTGAGTTGAAAATACAAGAGTTCAAGGAAACACAAGGCTCTAGGAAGTGGAGGAAATTTATCCAGCTGAAGAATGTCAGCATCTCAAAACAGCAGGTGTGATGACTATAGAACAAATATGCAGCCAAGCTGGGTATGGAAATAAAGTACAGAAGGAAAGCAGGTGGTGAAATGCAGAAGTCCAAGAAGTTTTCAAAAGAAAGCAGTGCAGGAAAAAGTGTGAGAAAGAAAAAGCATACCGAGCTAAGAAGGGATACTGGTTGGCTATGAAAGCAGTTGCAATGACAACAAACAAGATATCAGAGGCACTCTACCAGCTTCTTGAAAGTGACTTGGCAGGATCTACAAGAAACTCTATTTAGTTGCAATGCAAAGACATAAAGATAAGGAAAATAGCCATCAGACACCGTTCATAAGAGATGCTAGCAATACCTTGCTCACCAGTCCATAAGACATCAAAGGCTGGTGAAAGGGGGAATTCAGCATACTCTGAATGAAGAACACCTGACAAAAGCTTTACTGCCCCAGTCATGGCCTACAATGAGAAAGGAAGAAAAGCCCATCCTAGAAGAAGTAAGGCCTCACAGAGGGGTTCCTAATGGGAGTGATGCTTCATCAGGGTTCACCTCCTAGCTCTCTCCTGCCCATACTAGCAAACAAGTAGGAGGGGAAAAATCAAAAAAGCTGCTGTATACAGATGATGTGGAATCACAAGCAGACTCTGAACAGGAGTTTTAACAAATGATAGAAGGAAATAATGCAAAACTGAAGGCACATATGATGAAAATGAGTACAGACAAGACTGTTGTCAAGGTAGCAAATGGGTGAAATCAGAAGATGCTGAAAATTTAGTTAATAGTGATGGGAAGTAGTTTATCGGGCTAACAGCTGTAAGTATCTTGCAGGGATGGTTGAGGAGAAGGGAAGACAAAAAGAGTATTGATGAGCAAATCATCAGTATCAGGAATCGGAAATTGAAGAAACTTGAACGTGTTAGATGAGATTATGCAGAGAATAAAGCTTATCCAGCCCCACTACCATTACAAATGTAGGGTACTAAGAAGGGCCCTATACTGCACAATATGATCGGACTTCCAAACAACATGGTTTGAACAGGATGGGATTGTTGAGAATGAGGATTTTTTTTTTTAGCAGAAGCCCCCGAGGTGAGATTATCAGAGAAAATCATGAACTGGAATCTTTAGATGGGCAACCAGTCCAATTAAGGAATGGGTAGGAACAATTCCACCAATTTCCCAAACCATGGAACAAAAATCAGAAGCAACCAACCCTTTTCAAGGAGCAGGGTTCAGGAGACAATGAAACTTTCACAACAAATAACAATAACATGCAATGACAGGATGGATTAATTTTCCTTACCTTTATGCAATGTGATCAGAAATAAATCACAAGATGTTTCTGTCTATAATTTTTCCTCATTTCAAGTGGATGGTCAGTGTTGTGATCTCTTGGCATGAGGATTTTCCTTTGTGCCAACTAAACATATGGACATGGCAACAACATTATTGGACTTGAAATGCTTTGCTCGTAAATTGAATTTTAAACTTTTGTTTCAAGATATGGATATTGTCATGGATCATTTGAAACTGTCAAGTAACTTTAATCCCCCAATGCAGCCAGTGCTACAATGCTTTGAGAGAGTTTGTAAAGCTGACATTCGGAACTTGGACCAAATGAACAGACGTGGGAAATCAAATATCCAGTCCAATTTATCCATTGAGGATCTTTCCTTATTAGAGAAAAAAAAGCTTACAATGAGTTATGGATCATGCAACTGGACAAAAGTGGTGGATTGGTGTTTATGGACATTCAAAGAAAACAAACTGAGAAAACTGACTGAAGGTCCACAGAGTACAAAAAATCTTTAGCGAACAAACCAATGTAGACCACCACAATCCTTCGATAAAACACTAATTTAATATGACAAGGCAAAATTCAACAAGCAGTTTTTAACACAGATAAGCGCTTTCGGGCTCTGCCCTTCTTCAGATGAAATAAAAACAATCTTAGTCACATTTAAATACCTAATTCAAAACAGTTTCCAACCAATCAAAATTTATACTGCACCCTCCTATCTTTGAGGGCGGATTTCATAAGAACAAATTCATTTAGTCCTGGTGTCCTATGAGCTAACAGCTCAATTATCCACTTTGCTTCTTCTCTCTCAGTGGCATCTACTAGGCTACCCTTTCTTATACTAGGAAATACATTTGCAATAGCTCTAAATCTAAACTGATGGTCATTATTTACTTCTATATGTTTATAAAGTGCATTGTGCATATTTCTAGTTCTTATGCATGAAAGATGTTGCAGAATTCTAACTTTAAACATATTATTTGTTTTTCCCACATAAAATGCTTTGCATTGCTGACACTCAGCTAAATAAATTATATTCTTTGCTCTACAATTGGCTTTTGCTTTAAAATGAAATAATTTCCCTGTTACTGGATGCTTAAAAACAATCTTTTTATTAATACAGTGACATGCCTTGCATAGCCCACATGGTTTTGTACCTACTTGACAAATGGAACTTTTCTTGTGATTACTCTTTTCTTGTGTTAAAATGTCTTTCAGATTTTTATTTCTTCTAAATCCAAATTTGGGTTCTATCCCTACTATTTATAAAAGAAATTTCATTTTAAAGCAAAAGCCAATTGTAGAACAAAGAATATAATTTATTTAGCTGAGTGTCAGCAATGCAAAGCATTTTATGTGGGAAAAACAAATAATATGTTTAAAGTTAGAATTCTGCAACATCTTTCATGCATAAGAACTAGAAATATGCACAATGCACTTTATAAACATATAGAAGTAAATAATGACCATCAGTTTAGATTTAGAGCTATTGCAAATGTATTTCCTAGTATAAGAAAGGGTAGCCTAGTAGATGCCACTGAGAGAGAAGAAGCAAAGTGGATAATAAAGCTGTTAGCTCATAGGACACCAGGACTAAATGAATTTGTTCCTATGAAACCCGCCCTCAAAAATAGGAGGGTGCAGTATAAATTTTGATTGGTTGGAAACTGTTTTGAATTAGGTATTTAAATGTTACTAAGATTGTTTTTATTTCATCTGAAGAAGGGCAGAGCCCGAAAGTGCTTATCTGTGTTAAAAACTGCTTGTTGAATTTTGCCTTGTCATATTAAATTAGTGTTTTATCGAAGGATTGTGGTGGTCTACATTGGTTTGTTCGCTAAAGATATTTATGGACATTAATAATTATAAGAAGATGGCCATGTTGTTGCTAACTGACATCTTTGAGAAAGTATCCCTGAATGAATGCAATATTGCTTATGGCAGGATTAGAAACAACCTGAAGGATTTGTTCATTGATCAATCCATAACAATTGAGGAATTTAATTATTTGAATTTTCCCATCCTAGAATTCTTACTATATTTTTTTCTCCAAAATATACATAAATCTCTGGATCAACCACCCATGTGCCCCAGTGTTGATGGTAGAGGTTCCATCATCCATTCCCTTACCAGGTTTTTACACATCAAACTGAACCACCTGATGACTCATGTGACCCATGCTTGTTGTGATTACTGGGAATTCTTGAGTAAGATTAATGTTTTACCTTTCAAGGATTCTTATATTTTCATTAAAATTGATGACTGGGAATTGTATTCTGTCATCCCACACGCACTAAGGATGGAATGGTTTTGTGACTTCCTCTATGAGAATGGGATAGGACAGGACATGGTGAACACATATAAGACTATACTTGAAATGGTGCTCAAGAGCAATTTCATTAAATTTAATGATGATTTAGGTCTTACAAAAAACTGGTGTTGCCATGGGGGCTGCATGTGGTGGGATGTTTGCTAACATCATAATGATCCAGTTGGAAAGAAAATATTTATTCAGTTATGACATTATAAATCCTGTGTCTTTTACACCTGAAACCTGGATGATATCTTTATTCTTTGGGAGGGTGGTGGAGATGATGTCCATTCCCTCATTGAATACATGAATCAAACCACTAAATTTTTGAAATTTACCTTTACGAGTAATTTCATGTTGCATAACTTGATGTCTGGTTAGAGAAAGGTTTTGACAATTGAAGGTTCACAGCCAGGATCTACAGAAAAGAGACCTACTCCAACAGCTTCCTTCACTTTGTCAGTACTCACCCGATGGCCAAAAAGAGAGTAGTAGTCAAAAGTCAGTTTGTATGGGCAGGGAGAATGACTATGGATGAGGAAGTGTTTTGGTATGAATGCCTTTTGTTGAAAAGCATGTTCATGAAACGAGGTTACCCCAGCAAGTTCATTAACAATCTAATGATTGAGGGCATGAACAAATGGGAAAATGGGAATTTTTCCTCTATATTGGGTGGTCCAGCATCAATAAACATTTCACAGAAAGACATTACTGATAATGAGGCACTTTCTAAGATAGCAAAGGGATGGGGCTGTGACCATGTAAATCCCTTCATTACAACGTTTACTTCTGATGGCATGACTATCAAAAACATTCTTGAAAAGAACTGGCATTTTTTTGACACAAGAGGGTGAACTAGGAGTTAAAATTGGTGTCAAACCTTCTGTTTTCAAGAGAAGCAGGAACCTTAAGAGTATTCTTGAATCCAGGCCCTTGTCTAAAATCCAAGGTTCGGGGATGAGAAAGTGCAGTTGCTGCAAATATTATACTTCCATTCTTGTGTGTAAGCAACTTAGTTTAAATAAGAGGTTGATCAGAATAAATGGATGTTTCAATTGCCTGTCTAAAGGGATAGTTTCCACTGCATATTGCATGAACTGCTCCGGTTTTTACATTGTAAAACGGAGCGTAAACTAAGGGACAGGATTTATGAACATCTACATGATATTCAATTTAATAGGGAGATGAATGTTTTGTTTAAACATATTCAGATGTATCCTGGTCATGTTTTTAGATTATGCATTCTTGAACAATTATTGCAAGACCCAAGGGGTGGTCCATGGAATGTGGTATTAGAGAAATGTGAACTCCTGTTGCAAAGACTAATGCTGACAAATACCTGGGTGTGAATGATTCTGTTTTTATTTCCACTGTCTTGAAGCTTAAATCAATGAAGAGAGAGTCTTTTCACTGAGGAATGCTGTGTTATTGTTTTAACATTTTTATATAATCTGGTATTTCCTTGTTAACTCTTTACCAACTTAATTTTGCCTCAGACAGTATTTTTAATGGGGCTATAGATCTGAATTTGGATTCGTTAAAATTACTTAACAACATTATGATTGGACATTTGCTAGTTGGCGAGTGATTGGTCTCTTGCTCTAACGTCCCTGTTTGGGATTGGTCATTTTTAGGGATAAGGGATTGGACAAAACAACAGGGTGTTTTGGATGTGAACCTATTGATTGGTGTTTCCACACATATAGTGATTAAACAATTTTTGTAGGCTTGGTTAATCGAAAGCCACCACCAGCTAATTGTTTTTATTTAAAGTTGTGGTTGTAATGGCTCATTATCTGAAGAAGTTTCGTAATACAGGATGAAAGTGCTTATTATGGTACTTTTTAACTTTTTGTTTTTTATCTTGCCTCTGGTTTTTATTACTTGTTTTTGGATTTTAATTTGTATCTCCATTAAAGGGGTTAGTATTTGTGATCCGCTGGTCTGTGCCATGTTCCTTATTTTTAATTTGTGTTTGCTTTTCATTCATGGTGCCACGTTTAAATTAACTTATCACATTTGGTTAGAGACTGGCTTTACTCGTATCATGGTTGATAATTATATATTACCCTAATGGGAATAAATCCAAAATCCAAACACACCAGTTGCAAATGTCGTGGATCCACAAAAAACAAATCTAGGGTTATCTCATGGAAAATTTATTAAAAACAAGGATTAAGCACTTTCATCAACATCACACGTTGACTTCATCAGAATACCTAAAGCCTGTGATGAGCCCCTATATATAAATGTAAAAGTTGGTTCCAATACATTATTGAGCCAATACAAAGTATCAAGGTATTTAAAGGTACATAATATCAATAATAACATTTACTGATGTAACTCATTAAAAATGAATGTATAAATAGTTAAACATTCAAATATGCATTTCAACAACAAAAATATACATTTTAACAATGAGAAATCAGAACAGGCTTAATGGGGATACTGTCATTTAATCCGGGGGGGGGGTTGTGGCATCCAATAACAACTGCCACTTTACCTCTTTCTCCTCAGCACACTTTTGATGTTCCCTCCCCTCGGATTGTCAAAAACCTGTTCCAAAATAGCAAACTTAAAAACATGATCATTCCCTTCCTTCTCTATGTGTCTGTATAAAGCATTATTTGAGTTCTTTTTTTCTAATGTTATATTGATGGTCATATATTCTGTTCTTAAAAAGTCTGTCGGTCTTTCCAATGTAATAATCTGGACAAAGCATACACTTTGCCAGATAGACCAAGTGTCTGGTGTTACAATTTCCTTTTCTAAATCTAACTCCCGTTCAATTAACATTGTCCACGATAATGCTTTCCTTCTCTAAGATATAATGACAGTAATTGCAGCTTCCACATTTTTGTGTATGGCCCATCTTCTTACTCCTTGTACCATTTCCTCTGCTCATTTCTAAAGTCCTTTTAATATTTTTATCCATCTTAAAGACAAAAGTGGGTTTGTCTTCTAATAAATGGCAAATGTCCTCATCAGATTTCAGAATATTCCAACTATTACTTATTAAATGTTTAACCTTCTCTGCACAGGGACCAAATTTAATAATACATGCCCTATTATATTGTTGAATATTAGCTTCATCAATACTAGAATCTAAGGCCTGTGCAGGAGCCCTTTTTCCTAATAAAGGTTTGTATTTCTTGTTCCACTCTCTCACTACATAGTTGGCCACATCTCTGATTAAAACTTCTGGGTACCCCCTCTCCAGAAATAAAGAACTTATGTGTTCTATTTCCTGAATCATGTCTTCATAGCACCACATCATCCTTGCTGTTCTTATACATTGTCCTTTGAAGATGTTCCTGAGCATTTTCCTTGGATGATTACTCCCATATTCTAGATAGTTGTTACTAAAAGTAGGCTTCCTAAAACTTCTAGATTTGAAACCTGTAGATGTCTTAATAATGAGAGTATCCAGATATGCTATTCTTTCTACATCCACCTGATGTGTAAATTTCAAAAACGTACTAGTGCTGTTTATATACTCATAAAAGAGTTTATACTTTCACTAGGGCCATCCCATAATATAAAAATATCCAGAAAATGGAAGTACAATCTAATGGGAATAACTGGGATTATAGCATAGATAATATGAGGAGACCCATGTAGATATAGGAACATATAGGAGCTGCCACTGTCCATTAGTAGTACAGGGGGCAGTTCTAGGGTAAATTTTCTGTTTCCCATCCATATGGACAGGGATGAACTTTGTTTTATGTGGATGGGGAATATGTTCCAGAGGAATATTCTCTGCAAGATATACTTGTCCCTCTAAACTATTCATGTGGTGATGTCATTTGACTTGCTGATATGCAGTCAGTCCATGTAGGACATTTTGTTTAGGCCTCATATTCTTTTGGCAAGAAATCTCTTTGGGAATTTCAGTTGTTGCATGTGTTTGGAAACATACATAGCAAAAGGGACATTATACTCAATAACTGGCCTAATGAGGGGTGAGTAAAAGGGAAAAATTACATCCCTCGATCTAGATACAGTCTCTTTCCTAGTTTGCAGTAATCTGCAAATTTAGTCAGCTAGAGCAATTTGGTATTGGCTTTTACTTAAAAAAAGTAGAATGTGTGATCTAGTAGTTGCACAGTGAGAAGAATGGGAGATTGATTAGTGAAGAAGCTTCCATGTGCATTGTTTTTCTCCCCCATAATTATTTCTATGCACATTTTCAGGCCACTCTGACAGTTCGATAGTTACTTTGGATTTCAACTTTTAAATAATGCTGTCTGAGATTAACTTTGTCTTCCATGACCCCTTATTTCAGAAAGCACAGTTCGATTATGGACACTCAAGTTCTGCACTATTTTTAATACAAGACTTTGACATCCAAAGATGAAAGTGAAAAAAATGAGCAGATGACCTTATTTAAGGAAGAATCCATAGAATATTCAATTAAATTTCAAGAGTTTCATAGCAGACAAAAAAATCTAACTCTCCAAGTTTCTCTTATTGTTTAAATGACCATTAAGTATTGTACTAACCAAGATGCATATGTTTTACTTAGAAATGTACCTGAAATGTGCTTAATGACACTTTGAAGCAAGCTTGAGACTTTAAGGCTTAATGTACTTACAAACTGAAAACTTCAGGTTGATGCCAATGTAAGAAAGTATCTCTTGGCTGTGATATTTCTCCAGGTTGTCTGCATTATACTAACGGTTTAAATTACTGCTGGTGCATTATTAGTTAATACTGGCCCTCAACTTTGATATTTCATGTTGCTTGGCCCAACTTGTTTGATTTACTTTGCTCCATGATTAACACTTATTATTAAATTATTACCATGCATTAATATATGGCAACTGTCACGTGTAACTTGATAGAATGGTGACTTAGTACTAATATCCTTGTCTTACATCTCCAGGATCTGAAGTTCAATTCTGACTGCCCATCACTGTCTCTGCAATGTTTCACATGCAGCTCACTGTCTGCATTTTTTTGCCAATACCACGGTTTTATACCATCGCCCAAAAACATATCACTGGATCGGCTGCACTAAATTTTCCATATGCATGCAATATTTACCCTTCTAGTTGTAGTTTAGTCATTTAGTCAAGCTTTTTAGGACTGTAAGGACATTAGTATGACAGGCCTGTCTCTCAAAACTGTTTTTTTAATTCTTACAATATCACATTTATTGTTTCAGTAATGCTGTCTAGCCATCTTAGCCTCTGTCTTTCCATTCTCCTTCAGCCTTTAATCTTTCCCATCACTGTTGTTTTCTTTAGTGACCCCCATCTTCATATTACGTGGCCAAAGTATGCGAGTATTAGGTTCACCGCCAGGTTTCTCTAGTGAAAAGGCTGGCTTTGTTTCCTTAATTACTGACCAATTTGTAGCCTAGTCATGGTTCAAAAGGAGCCAGGAAAAGCTAGTTCACGTATCACGTTACCAAAACAGTAAGTAAACATTTCTACAGTTCATATCTTTTCTGTTAATGGTTTGGGTAGTGGTTATAAGAGTCTCCTAACAGATTTGTTAATTCACCTACTAAATAAATACATGAATGCGTAAATTATTAAATAACTAAATGACAAACACATGCCACCTTTAAATACAGTATTGATGGCACTAATCACAAAACTGAACATATCTGCTTTTTTATTTAATGAATTTTAAAATGTGAATTCTACCAACACCACACACACAAACATTCACACATACACAGATCTGCTCTGTTTTGTTCACATTCAGAAAATGAGTTTTCCAAAAAAAATTATTCAAATTGCATTGCTGGCATATATTTTTTCACAACTGAAACAACTGCTGCTTTGGTTCCTTGTGGGATATCACTGTTTAAGTGTTTCCCTTAGAAAAGCATACTGTACCCACATCTCAATGTCTTGACATTCTTGTACTTGACAAAATGTTTTCTTTTTCCCTAGAGGTAGATCTGAGTGCTGTAACTATATTTAAAATTGCTAAACGTTTTTGTGATATCCTATGGAAACTACATTACCTATTATGTTCCAAATCTTTTTATTAATGAAGATGTTAATAACAGCTATACGGGTCTACTATAATTCCAGCAAAAAAGCAATTGTCAGATTTAAGGCACTGTTTTATTAAAATGGAAGGCAATTTTAGATAGCAAAGGAAATGCTTGAATGTGACATATATCAAACTAGTTGCTAGTAGGTTTAGAAATCCCATGCCACTGCCTTAAAGCTTGTCTTTCTCAATCTCAATCACTGTCTGAGGGTCTATTGTTAAGAAGCACTGCTCAAAGTACCTTGAATCACAGAGCCTATTTCATTACAAACTCATTGTGGCATTCAGACAGAAAGAAAAGACCCTAAGTCGCTTTGACATTGCACTCACTGAGAGCCTGAAGCTGTGACATATTAAAGGCTTCAGTTGGATGGCCTTGTTAAGCTAAATGTCAGTTTTAGGTCACAGTAATGGTGTTGATATACAGACATAAATGTGTGGCCTAGAACTGCCCAGTGCATTACTGCCGACAATTTAATAAAATGTGAATAAAAGCTGACATTTTCTATCTTAAAAAAATCATCTGCCAAGAGTGATGCCATCTCTTGGTTTGGAGCATTTAAGCTGTATCACTGTTGTGGCACAAAATTATATATTTAATGTGACAGCTTTAAAAATGGCAAAATTTACTGGAAATGCCCTGAAAACAGTTATTTCAATGGCCATGTTTTCTTTGGACTAAACCCACCAGCCATTTATACCTTCTGCAATGGCAAACAGTAGTGTTTCTCAGTCAAAATAAAGCCAGAATTGTGTGAAAACGTAAATCATCTTGCTAGTAAGTGCTATCACAGAACTGCAGTAAGAAAAAGTTAGGAAAGAGGGCATTCATGACAGACACAGCAAATAAAGCAATGCTATTTGTAAGACAATATGCACTCTTATGCAGAAATTCAGACTTGTGTCTTGACCTTGTAGCAAAACTATTACTGGTGATGATGTCACATTATTTTCTATTGGCTATGTATTAACAGAGTCCTCCCAATCAGGTGCAAAACACATGCACCAGATGTTAGAGTACAAACATTCATAGACATATTTTCAACAGGCAAAATTCTTTATCAAAAATACCAGGCAAGATGCATCAGTGAGATTAGCTTGGGCAAACTAAAATTATGTACCTTATATAATAGATAAAGAGCCACATTCAATAACACCTACACTAAGTGTACATAATCTCTATTCAAGAACATCCCAACCATATTTTTACCACTTTCTAGTCACTCTGAAAGATTTCACTGAGTGTATCTGTAATCTACTCTTTCTGGTAACCTTTATGAATCCCCCTCAGTATTCAAAGCTGCAAGAGAATCAGTAGGAAAACTAAAATTAGGAGGAAGAAGGTGTGAGTTATGCTTGCGTTGTCTGTTCACTCAGAACGATATACACTTAGTGTATTCGTTAATGAATCCCAGGGAAAATATATCTGAAGAAAATTATGCATAATCTTCAAGCTTCTCTATGTGATTTTCATAATTACTATATTAAGTGACATCACAGATTTGTATACTTGCTGTAATCTTTCTGTTTGACTCTTTGCTTAACCAAGATCTGGGCAAAAATCAAGACTATAATTTCATAGGTTCAGAGGTACTTACTAGACTGTTGATCTGTGAGGATTTTAAGAAGCCTAGCCTTGCATTCCCATGTTAATTGCTAGCCCTTATAATTTGCAATGCTGGTATCCAAAGCTGAACAAATGTATGCTCAGGTAATTGTGTGTTCCTTCTAACCATGAGGGTCACTGGTGCTAAACTGGGGGTGAATTTGAGTTACCCATTTAATCATCCAAATTTAGTATGCCTAGAGTAAAAGAAATACTTTGCTGGACATGTGAATGTGTAATAGATCTGATTGGATATGATTTGTTGAGGCTGTTTGTGCAAAGCAGAGATCATATTTCAATAGCTTGTATGATACTGAGAAAAGAGACAAGACTTTGAATCAGTTGGCATAATTTTCATGATTTGGGCCCTTGACGTTTTCTTTTTTTGGTGAGACAGTGTTGTGATCATTTGGACAGGTGGATATCTTAAGGAGTATTGTACTCAATTAAATCCCTGGATCTGGATGCCACACCTTTAAATATAAGTTATATGATTAAAAAGGATTTCCTTACACTAGTGGGCACATGGTGATCAAAGGACAGTTCATTGTCACCATAGGTTCCCAGATGGTGACTGTGGGATGAATTTTGAGAGGTATGGTGTCAATGTAATATTTAGAAAGGGAGTCATGCTTGCTGAAGGATATCATTATACATTTCATGACAATTAGTTATAGTCTATGATTTTGACACCAACTCCTTGTTTGGGACAGGCCCTCTTGTAGGATCCTGGTATACTCTGAGGAGTTTACCACAGTATCAAGACTGCAGTGATCTTCAGTCTTGGACAGTCGCAACCCTTAGCACTGATTTTGAACTCTGAGATGCAAATGTCAAAGAGTGTAGACTTAATGACTGAACCCTGAGGCATGTTGCTACTGACAGGTCTTTTGATGAAGGTAGAGTCACCCACCCCTTATTTGCTGGATTTTGTTTGTGATACAGTTTACTGCCCAATGAGTTACATAGAGGTTAACATTTTTTCTTGAACAGTTTACTTATATTGCCCAACTGGTTTCCATTATGAGTGGATGAATCTCAGTCTCTTGAGCCTCTCCTCTCCAAAAAACAACCTGCAAAAAGTAACATCCCATAAACACTGATTTTAGTATTTATTGCAGGGAGCACCTCTGGGCTTTGCACACCCTTCTAACTAATATAATGAACTCCATGGTTGCACTTCAAAGAGGGGGTAGGGGCAAACACCCAGAAATACCACTTAATCTATGCAAGATTTCCCAACAGCTTCTTTCAATGGAAATTATGATGTTGTCAGGGAATTGAGTTTTAGAGAGTTACGGCTCAGACAATCTTCTTTCTTGGATCAGTGTTACCACTGATGATGTCAAATGTCTTTGCAACATCTAGATGTGAATTGCACACTGATTTGCTTACATCCATTGCCTCAGTAACTTTTTTGAAAAAGTCCACCAAATTGAGTTGCCAGGATCTGCCCATTTCAAAGCTGAACTGGGTTAGGTTAGGGACCCCTCCGTAGTGGGTCTGACAAGTCAAGTCATGTTTCAGCCTAACCAGAAATATCCTGATATGTTATCTGTCCCCATTAACATAGTGTTCCTGGCCTTAGATAATGCCCTGAGGTATTGATCTTGGGAGACTTGGGGGGTATAGGTCTTTGCTTTGAGAATATTGGAGGAGGGTGAAGTCAGACATTAATTTGTCCACTAGTAGATTTGCTATGTCCTTTGGTTCCTAGTATGTGATATAATTTACTATCAGCTTAGTGCAGTGTTGGGTATTGTTTCTGTGATTTCCAATATAGTTAAAATAAATGAAACAAACCAAGTGAATAAAGAACGATGGTACCAAAACACCAAATACAAAAAATAAAATAAAAAACAAAGATACACTGTTCAACATGGCCAGGAAATAAAATAACTAAATATTTATTAAAATAACAGAACAGGTAAAACAGGTAAGCACTTTCATGTATGCATCATACACTTCATCAGACCATAATGCAACAAAACAACATAGCCTTTAATAATCAGGTGACAAATCACATGAAAAACTCAATGAAACAATCCCCTTGCCTTTAATATAGGTTTTAAAGGTATAGTTTCATTCAAATCAGGACTCCTGTACTCTTGAAGGGTAGTTATTCATCTAGTCTCAGCTTTATTAGGTCACCCCCATGAAATCCGGTGTTGATCAGTTGTAAAACCAAAAAATTAAAAATATGATCTGGATGGACCTTAATATGTTTATATAATGCACTCGCTGCATCCTCTCTTCTTATGTAACTATAATGTTCCATATTACGTTCTCTCAAGAAATGGTTCATCTTACCTACATAGAAGCAGGTGCAGTCCCTACAACATGCCAGATAAACTAAATCACGACTACAACAATCAGAATAAAACCTAGGAATAAACATAAAGCCATTAATTGGATGCTCGTATGTCTTAACCTCAGAAATATATCTATAGGCTTTGCAGGCCCTACGGGCATATGTGCTTAACCTAGAAGACAAAGGTTGTTTATGGACCCTCTCATGGCCATAAAACAATATCCTGGTAAGAGAAGGGTTGTTTTTAAAACAAAAAGTGGGATGGGACTCTACAACCATTAAGGAATGCATCATCCACCAACAACACAGGCCAATTCTTAAGTTTAGTATCACAAACCTTATCAATATCATTGGTATAGTTCAAAGTGCCTGGGCACCATGTCTATTACAGGTAAAGCTAGGCTTAGCATGTGAATGATTCGAAAAGCAGGGTTTTGCCTGATCATTCCGAGCACAGCTAATATCGCTAGTGGCCCCTATTTATACATCTTCACAATAGCGCCTAGCAAGACAATCAGCATGTAGACCCACCAATGCATCAGCAAAACATCTGTCATCAGTGTGTAATCTGGACACTCTATAGGCTTGCCCTTTTAAAATATTATGATAGACAAATGCAGGATGCATGCTGGCCCAGTGTAGCAAACCGTTTCTCCAGCATGCCTTTCTATAAAGCCTAATCTTGAGTGTACCATCATCACACTTAATAAGCTGAACATCTAAAAAACATATATCTCATAAAAAGAGACATGCTTAGTAAACCTAAGAAAAGATGCTGTCTTTTCTAAATAAATAATAAAATCATCCAATATATTCAATGGACCATCCCATAGAAAGAAAATGTCATCCACGAAGTGCTTGTAATATTTAAGTTAAGGAACAAATGCATGAGTCCCAAAGACAAACTCCTCCTCCCAATGTGCCATCAAAAGAATGGCATAGCTATTTTCACAAGTTTTGCCCATAGCTATGCCAGTCTTCTGTAATTAAATCTGATCACTAAAAAACAAAAACATTTTCAAGAACAAGGCTCAAGAGAAAACAAATCAAAAATACCATATCATTGGAATAGTGTGCACCCTTAGAAAGAAACAATTTAACAGATTCCACCCCTTCAGTAATAGGGTTGACTGTAAATAATGTACACACATCTAAGGTGACTAAAAACACTTGGAAATATCAATGGACCCTAGAGATTCATAAAGGGTCTCAAGAAAATGCTGTGTGTCCCTCAAAAAGGAGGGGACCTTATCAACAATAGGTCTTAACTTGTTCTCAATGAACATTGATAGAGGCTCTATCAAGTACCCTCTACCCAGACACAATAGGTCATAATGGAGGTCTACAGGAATCCTTATGGATCTTTGGTAGGTCATGGATGACAGTCAATAGAGGCTTATCAACACACAGAAAATCATACAGCTCATATTCAATATATCTATTCATCAACAAATCATATAATTCATCTTTAACATGATGTAGTATCCTCTCAACCGCTGAGGAGGATATCAACACATATACAGAACTATCTGATAGCATATCTAACATACCATTCACATAATGCTCTTTATCCAAGACAACAATCGTCCCACCTTTATCATCGTTTTGAACAGTGTATCTTTGTTTTTAGTATTTCTAATATAGTGAAAGAAGGCTTTGTTGTTATTCTTTGCCTGTGTGACTATTTTTACCTAATATCTGGCTTTGGCTGATTTGATCAGGATCTGTAGTTCCTTGTTTATAAGGAGTATTTTGGCTTCTTCAGGGTGAGATTTAATTTTGCATGCAATGTGTTTTTTTTCTTTTATTACAGAGCCTATTTGTATTAAAATTCAACTGTAGTTATTTTTGAATTTGTAATGCATTTGTTTCTAAGGGGGATCATACACATCTATGCAAATATTTACAGGTGTATAGAACTTGGCAGTAAAGTATTCTGCATTGGTAGTGAGATGGAAAAGGTAGAAGGGGCATTTGAATTTAGCCAGGTCATCATTCAGTTTTATTAGATTAGCCTTTGCATAGTCTCTGAATACTGAGATATTGGAGGATGCTTCAGACTTTAGTCTTAATGTGACTGACTTGTCCAGTTTGACCAGGAGGAGGTTACAATTGGTGAGGAGCAGAGCTGTCCATTATTGGTAAGGAGAAGGTCCAAGATTTTATCACCCCCTCATTGTGGTTGGACTAACTGGTCTAGAGAGTTTGTTTTTATGAAGTTCAGAAATTTCTGGGCATACATGTTTCTGGATGTATAAGTCTCCCAGTTTATGGAGAGATACTCAAAGTCACCAAGGTGAATGGCATTTGGCTTAATACACAGAGACTCCATACTGGTTAGATAGTAGGTATGGACTGAGGGGACAAAGAGGGGGTCCTACAGTTTGCAATGATGTAATAAGGGGTTCTGTCTGAAGTAAGTTGGATGTGGAGGAGTCCCAGGTTGTTATTGTGTCTAATGAGTCTGGAGATGAAATGATTTTGGGGAATATATATACATTTATATATATATATATATATATATATATATATATATATATATATATATATATATATGTGTGTGTGTGTGTGTGTGTGTGTGTATATAGCTCCAGCTTTAGAGGCTTTGTCTAATGAGGTGGACCCATAACAGTGACAGGCTTTAAAGCCCTGCAACACTGGATTGCTTTCACAGGTCTTGAACCATGTGTCTGTGCTGATGCATATATCAACTTTTTCCAGGATAAGTAGTACTTATAGGATGTGAATTTTTTTTTTGTTAAGGTTCCAGGCATTGAGCAGCAGTGCCTTAATGTTGTCTGGATTATATTTAGTTATGTTGGAAGCTTTAAAGACTGACTTTGCCTAACAAAGACAGTATGGAGGTGGACAAAGTTTTTGCCTATATAGAGAAGCTTTGGGGAGAGAAGTGCAGACCATCCCTGGCTTAGCAGTAAGGGTTGTCTGCCATCTCTTTCCAGCCTGATATATACTGTACCCCCTTTGAATCACACTAAAAACTAAGTCAGTTGTTGAAGTCTATTATCTTTTGTTCATATTGCATCATCATACTTGGTGATGTAAGAATATTGCTCAAGGCTAGAGTCATACTTGCCTCAGACACATATTCCAAGAGCTCCATTGTGTCTCACTTCATATAGTACAGGGAGTATGTCTCAAGTCATTTACACCTACTTGTACAATGACTGATTCATGAATGTATTTATGGTATAAAGACTTTAGTGCTTGCATGATGAAATTAATCCTGGCACTTGGTAGGCAACTAACCATGACTCTGTCCTTGCATAGCATGGTGAATGGTCTATTCATGTGTCCCACTATGGAGTTGCCTTTCACTATAATACTGAGTTGTGCTATGGTCTCCTTTATGGGCATTCAACTTGAGACAAAATGAGAGTCAATATGAGTCTTGGATATAGTTTTCATGGTGGGTGCTGCCTGCATTGTGTGTTTGTGAGGTTGCTGAGGGTGTTGTTTCTTAAGTTATATGTAGGTGGCCTTTGTAGTTTAGGTAAATGACTTTTAATAACCTCAGCATATGTAGGTCTGTTTGTTACTGCAATAAGTTTGGCAAATTAAAGAGATTAGTTACCACATGAAACTTGGAAAACATTCTCCAGGATTCCTAGGAGTATAATAAATACATATGAATTAAAACAAGTAGGGAGACTTCATAGATAAAAGGCATGGCACTTTTAAATATATCTTCCATAAATATATTCAATAATACACTAATTTGGAAAGTCACATGATCAATGTAATTTCTTAATGGGATCCACAAGGAAAAAGGATATAGTTATAAATAGGCTAATATAAAATGCAGTTCTAGAGCATTAGTTATCACCAGATCACTTGGTTGTGCATTAATTACCACTAGGACACTTGGTTGTGCATTAATTACCATCAGGTTCCTTGGTTGTGAGTATAGCTAATTCCTGGAGAATTACAGTTAGTGAGTATATGAATAGTTATAGCTAACACTGGATAAAATTATTTGCAATTTTTTTATGTACAATTTATTTACAGAGGTATCTATTTTGATTACTCCAAAAGGCTTAGATGTCACTAGGATAGGTGATGAGGCCAGAGGAAGAAAAACAGAGGAGGAAGTTGAAATTATGATGGTGTGTTACAAGGACACAATTGTGTCTGTTAGGTAGATATTCAGTTGTGTTTTGAATGCAGAAAGGCTGTCATTGAGCTTTAGGTTTATAGAGTTTAGAAAAATTAGAGAGGGCCTTTGCTTGGTTTATCGTTGGCTTTGCATAAGTTTATTTAGGATTTGTTTGTGGATCCCAGATTTCTTGTTGGTATTTATGATGCAGGGATATGTTTTAGTCTTTGACTGGTTTGTAGACTAGACTCTGTACAGTAAGTACTGGAGTGTAGCCGAGAGGCTACACAGTGATGAGACCACCACAGAAGGTTAAATGTAAATTTTAGTTTTATTGTATCATTGCTGTAGTTCGGTAGTCAGGAGTGCAGGTTAGTAAATATGGGTGTGATATAAAGTTGTATTAGAGCTATGCAGGCAGATGCTGGAGTTTTTTTTATTGTCTTCAGTGAGAAATGAATTTATGCAGCATAGGGTCCCATGTTTCTGATATGTTATTTTTACTATTTCTTGTATGTGTACGTCAAATTTTATGTTATCATCAATAGTAACCCCAAGTAGTTTGGTGAAAGTAACTTGCTGGATTCAATGCTGTTTAAGGAAGTAATGTAAGGCTTGAATTAACATTATTATGCAGTCTGGGAGTGAAGAGAAGTAATTTGGTCTTTTTGGAACTTACTAGGAGTTGGAAGTTATTAAGTCAGCACTCAAGGGAGGAAAATGATTGAGGTTTTGTTTGCAGTAAGTTACGATTTCTTGCTGCACAGATGAACATGACATCATCTGCATATTGTACCAACACAGCATGAATACAGGCTGTCAGAAGGTCACTTATGAAATTATGAAAAGTAAAGGCCATCACACTCAACCTGGGCTACCTTACTGTTACTGAATAAAGGAGTATATTTTGGACTTCAGCTTGATGGCTTGGTGTCTGTTTGAAAGATAGCTACTACAGCTGAAACTGAAAGGCCTATGAGTCAGGTTTTGAAGGAGCATGATGTGTGAGACCATGCTGAATGGTTTTGAAAGATATAACAATAGAGGGGTGATTATTTTATCATTGTTTCTACTGAGGTTAACAGTATTCATGAAGTGCCGTCCCAGTGTCTTGATTGGGTATGAAGCTATGTTATGTAGGGGAGATAGTGGATCAATTGGGTATGGTCATATTTCTCAAGGATTTTTGAGAGAGGTGAAAGGATGATAACTGGTTGATAGATAGATAGATAGATAGACAGACAGACAGACAGACAGACAGATAGATAGATAGATAGATAGATAGATAGATATATAGATAGATAGATATATAGCTCTTCACAGTTATTCCTTCTAAGTACTGGAAGGATATACAATCTTTTTGAGATGGTTGGAATGTATTGTTCCTGGATTGACCTGTTGAGCAGAATGGAAACTGGGTAGGCTATGACTTCTGTGGAAATTTTAAGGTAGTCTACTCAAAGGTTGTCTGCAGTCCGATGTGGGTTTTAATTTTTGTAGCAGTTTTTTTATAACTTCTGCAGGGATTGGTTAGAAGGTGAAACCACATTGGAAGTGATAGGTTATAGGTTGTTGATCAGATAAATGTTATTATTAACAAGGTTGGTGATGGCTTGGATAAAGTGTATATAGCTTCCATTGGAAGCCTGGGGGAAGGGAGATGGCTATTTCGTCTTACCTAGGTGAAGAAATGTATTCATTGATTTCAAGAAAACTTCTTAGTTTTTTTTGGTTTTGCATTTTGTAGCATGAAGAAGTAATTATTCTGGTCTTCAGTTACTGGATATACTAGAAAGATGTAGGTAATAAGAAGCAGATACTGCTGGGTCCTGTCATGGGGGGTAAGACAGTGAAGAAATGGCATAGAAACGAAGTGTATACAGAAAATGATATAGGACAGCAAATTAGGCCACCAGTTATGACAAAAGAAATGATATGGATGGGGTGTAGAGGGGAGCAAAGTGGGCTGCCAATCAGAATACAAGCTCTAGATGATCAGTGCATGCACACATGCATGCATGCACAATGACAGACAATGTCTTTGAGCTAATCTGAGCTGGAAAGAATGAACCAATGTAAGGAAATCTGGTAAAAAATCAAGTAAATCAGATATTAAACAATGATTTGCATAGATGCCAAGTAACTATTAATTGGCATTTAATGTATTTCTGTTGGGAATAATGTAGAAAAACAAACAGGAGCTATACATTAAATGCAGTATAGTTCCCAGTGGTTATTATGGTATTTGCTTGTCCTTAAAAGTGCTAACAGAAGTTGAGTTAAAAAAAAAGAAAGAAAGAAAATGACACAAATCCAAAACGACAAAAGCACACTGACACTCAGTTCCTGAAGGAAAAAAAAACACCACACAATAAAGTCCGAAGTTACTCTCTTTAATACAACACCAGAAAATGACACACTTCTAGTGACCAACTTGCTAAAATGCTCTACCCAAAATAAAGGAATACAACTATAATAATATATTTGAAGTAGTCCATGCTTTTTTGTGATAGAGCAAGTTGAAGTCTAGGATCTCATTGGAAGATAGGGAACACAATACAGTGTGCCTGTGAAAAAGAAGAACAGTGTGTAAAATGCAGCTGCTGAAACTTAAATGCAGTTATACTATCACTATTGCAATACTATTAATCCACTAAGAATATTTCTCATAATAAAAACACATTCTGTCAATATGAGCAAAGATAGTGCTATAATAAAAATCTTAGGGTTACAAAATACACATGTATTCAGGGAAAGATTTCATTAGGTAACATACCAAAACAAAAGTGTGTTGACAAATTGATGAGGCAGATTTGGAATTTTAATGGTTAAGGTTTCAGATGTAACATATAGAGAGGTATATACTAATACAGGAATGACTCATCAAAATTAGTTTTCCAATGCCCTCTATAAATGTACTCTAACACATAAAACTGCTAAATTCACCTTTACCATAATAGACAAAATTCATATGAATAAGTTATGTAAAGCTGCATGGCATAATTTACTAAACCAAAAAGAATCTGCTTGGATTATTTGGTTAGGTGTTCTATTTAAACCAGACTTGAATGAGTTAAGTTAGTTCTGGTTTGAACCAATTGATGGATTATTTCAATTAAGTGATCAGGTTTTGATATATATATATATATATATATATATATATATATCAGCATCTGTAAGGGTTTGCCCTAATGAATGTTTTTTGATGCACTGAAAAAGGCTATAACTTTTTAGCCGAAACCGGTTTGCTTTTATTGTATTCATGGGATTTGCCACATTAAATTTCTAAAATATTTTTTTCATATTTCCCTTGTGCTGGATATTTTTTGGACTCAACATTACATTGGTTTGATCCATGCACTTTGTCTTCCCTGTGTATTTTTGGTTTGGTCTGCTGAGATATTTCTTATATGCTGGAGATGCTTGGGCTGGATGGTATTCTAATCAGTGGCTCTGCAACCCTTTTTGCTTCTTAAATTAAGATAGACATTTTTGTCTTTACAAATAGTCTATGGCTTTGGACCAGTCTATCTCATTCATTGACAAGGATACGTTTTATGAGTGGATTTTACTTTATACATTTTTTACAAATTGTTTCAGTTCACTGCATACTGTTGGGTCTTGCCCTTAAGGAGTGTTTGGCGTTTGGGGTTTAGTCCTGCTTTCTACTGATACTGCTTGTTTTGAAACAGTCTCTTGCATGGACATGGGGCTTAAAACACAGGATTTACATCGACAAGTTCGGTAAGGTGAGACTAATGACTTTTGGGCATTTACATTTGCTATCTGCAAATTAATTTTTTGATTGAATGGGTCTGTTTATCAATGCACATCTGGCGCTTCATATTTGGTGTTTTGGCGTCACAACTGTTGACATTGTTTTCTTGAAATACGTTGGCATACAAATTTGGCACTCAAAAGAGGATCTAATTTTGCTAATGTCTTTAATAAGGCAAGATTGTTGACTGTTGGGATGCTGTTACAAATCTTTAATGGATTAAGTGGAAATTTTTGGGTTTTTGGCTATCTGCGAGGACGCCATCTTTATTTTTCAACTGCTTAGATTATTAGGTTAGGTGCTCTATTTAAACCAGGCTTGAATGAGTTAAGTTAGTTCTGGTTTGAGCCAATTGATAGATTATTTCAATTAAGTGATCAGGTTTTTGATATATATATATATATATATATATATATATATATAAAAGCAGCTGTAAGGCTTTGCCCTAATGAATGTTTATTGATGCACTGAAGAAGGCTATAACATTTTAGTTTGTCTTATTGCATTCATGGGATTTGCCACATTAAATTTCTAAAATATTTTTTTCATCTTTCCCTTGTGCTGGATATTTTTTGGACTCAACATTACATTGGTTTGATCCATCCACTTTGCCTTCCCTGCGTATTTTTGGTTTGGTCTGCTGGTAAATTTTGGAAGCACCATTAACATGCGCATAGCAATAGGACATAGTCAAGAAAGAGCAAGTGCAGATATTAAAGAAATGCCACTTCCACCAGTCAGGATATATTGGTGATAGCCAATCAGAGCATGCATTTGCACAGTCAAAGATAAGCTATGAACACATCTGAGCTAGAGAGACAATGGACTAATCCTCTGGTATGCAAATCCATTAAATTTGCGATTATATGGTAACTTGCATTGCTCTCAAGTTAAAACTAGTTAATGCATACTGTCCTTACAATGCACACAATAAACAGGAGGTAAGTAATAAATGCAATATAGTTCTCTGTTGCTGCTATGGCATTTGTTTGGACTTACATATGTGATTGGACTTGAACTGAAACAGACATGTTTCCAGTGGTAAGCTTAAAAAAGCACTATCTAAAAAGGTTAATAATGCGTGTTTTGTAGACCTGGACTTCAGGGGCACATCAGGTTAAAACTCTTTTTCCCCAGCAAATAGGGAAAACCAAGCAGTACGCCTAAAAAAGTGTCACTATAAAAAAAGGAGGAAAGAGAGGGAGAAAAGAGATTGCTATGAGAGCTCCACTATGTAATGCGGTTCTACAAAGGAAGATATCTTTGCACAAGTTGCAGTTGCCATGAATACTGGTCTGTAACTGGTCATTTTTGTGTCATCTCCTTGTAAGGTTAACAAGAACAGCTCAGTGCTAACAAGCTATTATCCAGTTATGGATGCATTACAATGTGTAGCCTTTTGTTCTTTTTTACATAAAAAGTCACATATTAATGTGAAAATGCTTGAGTATAGGGAATGTTTTTAATGGAACGATGGACACAAAACAAGTACAACAGCTGATGTGCAGTTAACTGAAAGCTGTCATCAGAAAAACACTGTGCATGATGTCCAGGAAAAGATACCATTATACTCTGCAGAGAGATACTGCTACACTGCCCAAAGAGATACTGTTACACTCTAATGAAAATACTGCTATAATCTGCATACAGATACTACTATACTCTGCATAAAAGAAACAGGAGCACTCTGACTAACACAGCCAAGGATCAAGGGCAGAGAAAGAATCCTTGTCACTGTGAAAACTTGTGTCACAATTAAAAAGACAATTACTAGCATGATTAATTCACTGACTCATCAGTAGTTCAACCAGTATCAGTGCTTGACTTACAATATGTGTCAGTGCTCAACTTACAATATGGCAGTGCTCGACTTACAATACATGTCGGTGCATAACTTACAGTATGTGTCAGTGCTCAACTTACAACTAGTGTCAGTGCTCGACTTACAACTACTGTCAGTGCTCAACTTACAATATGTGTCAGTGCTTGACTTACAGTATGTGTCAGTGCTCGACTTACAATATGTTGATTCAACTAATGCATAAATAAATGTATACAGTTTTATTTGGCAGTGTAGTTCCCCTCAGTTGCTCATCTGTTATTTGAAAAACCAACAAATGGTTTCTTCAGAAAAGCATTTAAACACATGCTGATATCTCCATTTACATTCATGATATTTAAATTTAAATTATTGTATTAGAACTTCAAGATGATTTTGTAAAAACAAACAAAATGACCAAAACGATTAGAAATTGAGAGATAGAAGCCACAGACACTCCAGTAGCAGAAATAAAACACTTTATTGAGCACTTTCATCTCGGTATAACAGATTTCTTCAGAATAAATAAAACCATGTATGTGTAAGGTTAAATACATACTCTTGCCACATGATAGGTTGACAATAACCTAGCCACACACCCCTTGTTATGACTTACATCATAAAAACAGTTAAAACCCTAAGGGGGTGTAGAACCCATGAATCTATATGTTTTGAAATCAAAGCTGACAAAAGATAGCATTTCGATTTTTTTGTAAAAAAAAAAAAAAGTGTTTATATGAGATAATTTTGCATCTTCTTATGCAAAAATCATGCTTATACAGCACTTCTGTGAAATCAGTTTTCATTTTTTTATATTTATGCTTACACAAATCTAAATGTAATATAGATAAAGCTAAGCAGCACTGTTAGAGAATGTTGCAGTTTCACATTATATAGTCACGATACTGTAAACTCCAAGTATATTTCAGATTAAGGAGTATATGGTGTGTTTGTCCATCCATTTATCAACCTAAAAATTTGAACCACTGGAATGACCTACTGTATTATGTGAAAAGAATATTCTATATTCTTCATATTGATCACTGCTACAGTAGCCTTAGCTATATGGGTTATATCCTGCCAAAGATATAATGGCCAGCCAGCTGCCAAAGCTTTGGGGCACCTTCCACTTGCCCAAACTGTCAACAGGTCATAATGAGCTGACTAAAAGAAAAATTACTGCCATCAAAGAGTACGCTTCTCTGAAGCTTTTGAGGATTGACGGTCGGCTTGTGCTTTAGTTAGCTGGGTGGATAGGTTCCCTTTGGGGGAAAAAACCTACAGTCTCTTATTTCTTTCTTAGGAATGTTATTTTACAGCTAGGAGTGTTGTTTTTTAACAGACTCTCGATACTGTAACATAGTAACATGTCACGAAATTTTGTTTATTTTAAGGTTGTGAGGCTGCCATAGTGTTTGGAAGTGCTTTGTAACTTTTGTGGACTGGTAGTTTTACTGTCACTGTAGCTTGTTTTCCCCAGGATAGAGCTGCCAGTCACTCAGACAGTCATTCCTTCTTCCAGGCACAAAATAAAAAGTTACCCAAACAGCCATTGCCACCAGAGCAGGCTAGAAATTTGCCTCAGCCACAGGTGGGTGACTCAACTTAGACCATTTGTTGTACCTCAGACCACTCATCTTTTACTGCAGCTCCCTCTGGTGTAACACCTACAGCCACTGTGGACCTGGGGTTAGCCGCATCCTCTGTGGCTCTTGGGGTGCCCTTAGTGGGCAAGAGAGAGCTACCCTTGTCATTCTTGGAAGACGGAACAGAGGATGTTTCCCTGTTGTGTCAGAATGCTGTACCCATCCCAGGGGAAGCAGAGGATGCCATTGGTAACACACTTCTCCCCATTTTTCCTGTAAAAAAAAAAAAAACTGAAAACCAAACATGTATTTACTCCTTCTCAAATTTCTTTGGATAGGAATAATTTACTAGGCCAAGCTCAAGATGTGATTCAGTTTATCGATCCTTCTTGTAGAGTAGTTCCTGGTAAAAGAAAGACTGATACCGCCTTTCCTAAAGAGATTCAAGATTTTTAGTATGAACAGGATGATGCAAGGATGGCCTCAGCGTTTTGTCCTCAGATTTCTGACTCAGAGGACATCTCTCTTTCTTATTTTCCCTGTGGGAGGCTCTCTTTCTATTTCTGTGCGACAACTGCAAGACTGTCCCAGTGTTTTCAGTGGGAGAACACTGAGGTTTCTTGGTACCTCAGAAATTACTAGGTGTTGTTACAGAAGGACTTTCCAGAATCAGCACCCATTCCTCTTGTTCTTTCTGCTTTAGAGGATATGTGTGTCTTACTGCCTGCAGTTTTACTGATAGTCAGGCAGCAGTCCATGAAAAGGCAGACAGGATGTTTAAAGTTCCTCTGTCTTTCAAATTTTTATACACTACTCCCAAACCTAACCAAGCAGCAATAGCCATAGTTGATTGTGGCCTAATGGTTAAGGTGTTTGCCTTACAAACACAAGGTGCAGGGTTTGAGTCTCACAATGGATAATTGGCTAGTCTTAAAATGGCACACAAGGGCAGTTAGCCTAGTACTAATCTATGAACCTAAACAGTTAATTCCAATCCTTCTCTTTTTAATAAAGATATGAAAATTCTTAATAGATATAGAGAAAAAAGTATATACTTCTGCAACTTTGAATTTCAGAATTTGAAAGTGTTAACCTTGTACATTAAAGTTTATTTTGACATATTGTGAAATTGCGAGGAATATTATCTTCCTGTGAAGAAAAAATCTGCTTTAAATAAAAACTTCTTCTATTGCACAGGTCACTACTCGTTGTTTGCAGTGTGTCTACAAAACTGTTGACACCTTTGTATGGCCACTAGTATGGTTTTAAGGAGGTTTGCTTGGTTGCATTCTTAGAACCTTCTAAATGATGTTAGAAATGAGATTTGAAATTCTCCATTGGACAGGGATTTAGCATTTGGCCCCTTTGCTGCAGAGGTAATCCAAATGTGTGATGAAAGGGACAAGCTGATGCTGGGAATGTATTCATCCAGTTCCAGCTAAAAACAGAATAAGCAGTCTCAGCAGAATTCAGGTAAAAAGACATTTAAGAAAAAGTGGCAAGGGGGTTCCAAAAAGAAGTCTCAAACCTCCCAAAACCAAGGGCACTCTAACAAGTCTGAATGACTATTCAAGAGACCTTGTGACCCCCCTCCCATCTCCATTTTTCTTTGGTAACAGATTGTTTCAGGCAAATGGGTTCTGAAATCATTCATCAGGGTTACAGTTGGCAGTGGGAGGAAATTCCTCCTTTCCAGGGGGTCATTCCTCATCCTGCAGATCAGACTGTTTTGTTCCCACCTGTTCTTCATCACATGTTGTCCCAAGAAGTGATAGAACCAGATCCTCTTTCCCAAGTGGGGAATGGGTTTTATTCAAGGATGTTCCTTATCCCAAAGAAAGAAAGAAAAAGTGTGGAGGTCAGTGTGAGAGTAAAAGAAAAGGTTAAATGGATTTCAGTGGATTATTTCTGAAAATGTAAAATAAATGTTCTGCATTTCAATGTATAAAGTGCACTCAGCTTACTAACTTACCATAAAAAATGTTGATAAGCCACGTGTACCATGACAGCAACAGGTAATGCAGCCAAACGTACAAACACAGCAGTACACTTCACAGCAATATGTGACAGAGGGTAATAGGAGACTACAGCAGCAACCCCATATACCACAAACACTCAACAGTCAGTATTCCCAGTACAGCAAAGGGATGGCGTGACACCTAGTATCAATGTACAAGGTAATATTGTTAGCACACATGATACAACTGTTCCTCCTGACTTTGTTCCCGATGGTTCAGTAAATCCTAATTATCTGCAGCAAATAGCCTTGCATCATGAACTTAATCGATCTTATGTTGACTGTGAAGAGGTCGAGGAAAGACTGCAATTATTTCCTTTGCAGTCCAATACCACCGATGATTTGGGGTGGGAAGTAGATCTACTATAGGGGTGTGACCCCCATATCCAAGTCTCTTTCTTGACTAAGTTCAAGAAAGGGAAAGATGGACGATCACTTATCAACATTTGAGTAGAGGGGAACCTGTGGGAAGATGTTCTTCTAGATACAGGAGCGGCCGTCTCAGTGACAGGTAGGCATTTGTCTCCTGACTTGTCTAAACGTACATGTATTTCAGGTTTTAATGGCTCTGGATGTCTAGCCATAGGTAGTAAACCTGTACAAGTACAATTCTCCTGTCAAGGGGAATCAGTGAAAGGGGTATTTTTGATGCGTAATTCTTGCACTTCCACAATCTTGGGAATGGATATATTGTCCAAAATGGACATAGACCATAGACCTTCCTAATGGCATTATATGGCAAGGACAAGGTCCCATGTTATGTATGATCAAGGCAATACATGTATCAAACAGTTCTGAAAAGGGCCGTACTGTCAGCCCTACTGAAAATGAAGTATGGTTAAAGGTAAAACAGCAGTTCCTTACGTTGTGGTCCCAAGGGCCCACAGACTGCAGGAAGCTAAAGGAAACAGTTTCTGTAGGTAGTGATGAAGATTTTATTCCACCATTTCAAAAACAGTATCTGATCACAAAGAAAGCAGAGACAGACATGCAATACAACAATGGCTTGATGTGGGAATAATTCAAAAGGGAAATAGTCCTACAAATTTATCCATATGGCCAGTTAAAAAGAAAGATGGCACTCATCGATTGGTTATTGATTTACGAAAAGTGAACCAGTTTACGACCCCCCAGGCTCATCTGATTCCAGGGGTCCCAGAGCTAGCAGCAAGAATAAAACCACAAAGTCAGTGGTTTACAGTCATAGACTTAGCTAATGGTTTCTTTGCAGTACCACTGCAGGAAAAAGATTGGCAAAGGTTTGCCTTTACATTTCAAAATGAACTGTATGTCATGACGCGGTTACCGCAGGGATTTCAAAACAGTCTGGTTATATTTCACCATATAGTTGGACAAATACTACAAGGTCTAGAATCTGATTATTCTGTTCTGCATTACATTGATGACATACTAATACAGTCTGAAACAAAAGAACAGCATTTAGCTAAAGTGACACAGGCCCTTCAAACACTGCAGGAGGCAGGGTTTAAAGTTAAAAGTGAAAAGGTACAATTCATGTCATCTGATGTAAAATTTCTAGGTACTATTTTATGTCCTTCCGGGCATACTCCTTGTTCAGAGAGGTGCAGGGAATTTTGCAAATGGATAAACTGGCTACCATTCCGAATTTGCACAAATTTCTGGGTATCATAAATTATAATCGGGAATTTATTTAATTATTTATCTCCAGCTTGATGACCGGTGAGGTCCACTGGGCTCAAGGAGCCTGTTTTCAGTGGAGGCTCGGGGAGAAAAGCTCCACATTACATACAAGTAAATCTAAACTTACAATTACAATCATAGAATTATATACAGAGACGTAGTGAATTACAAATGCAAAAGATGAGCGCTCTTCATGACATACAGACATAGTTAATTAGAGAGCCATTTGTACAGCATATGGTTGAACTGAGGCAGCAGAATAATCTGAACAAAATACTAATAACTATCAAATTGTAACTTTTTCTGTTGGTAGTTACAAAGAATGAAAATTCGAAAGATAGTAGTAATTATTGGTTTTGTAGAAAGTGGGAGAAATAATGGAGGACAGTACTGTGTATACAATGTATACATTCAAGATAGTGGTGGAAGAAGAGAGAAGTAGTTGAGTAGTAGAGAAGGCGGTAGATGTTTAGTAGAAACAGATTCTGGTGTAAGCAGAGAGAGGCAGAAGTATGGAGGAGAAAGAGGCAGTTGTTTTGTAGCAAAAGTGGAGTACATACATAGCATAGATAATTATCTTATCATCATCTAGGAAAAAGTAAAGCTAGAAAGCTATGTACAGTATTTACATTATATACATTCAGGTTTGGTTGTTATATTACGTTGGATTCAGAGAGGGGCAGCTGAAGAGGAAAATCAGCAGGGTGTAGAGGTAGATGTGGAAGTACATGAGTAGGAGACAATAGCAGGATTAGGTAGGTAGAATGCAGTTACATTTCCAGTTATGAGAGAGGTAGGAATGGAGCAGAGATTTGAAGTGTTCATAGTTTTTAGAGATTCGTAGTGGATTATGCCTGCATGGCAGTTTCTCTGTATGACATGCTTTCTAGCCAGAAAGAATTACCCTTTCTGGAGCGGGGACCAAAGGAAAATATGTCTTTTTGTGATTTAAAGGCAGCATTAGTCAAGACTACAGAATTAGTAGCTCCAAGTCTAACACGTCCTTTTGTTACAGGCAGCATCTGGATCCAACACACTCTCTGTTGTGCTTTTACAGGAGTGGCTTCAGGTCTCTGATTCTAGAATGGAAAAGACTTTATATCCCATTACATTTTTCAGTAGTAAGATAACAGATGTTGTATTCAGCAACTTTTGGCCATTTACTGGGGTTTAAAACAAACTGAATACCTAACAGCTTTTTCTAAAGACATTATAGTACAGACACCGCATTATGCCATACAGGCTTCGGTAAATGAGACTAAGCTAAATAAACTGATTGATGACGTCAGTCAAGCAGTGTTTGCAAAATGGTTGGCATTATTTAGTGTCAAGCAAGTTACAATAAAGGCAGGAGATAAGTATTACTTATCTAACTTCATGGGATATGAAGGAAAATGACACAAATGCATTAGGCACATTTCAAATCCAGAAAAGCCCATTCTGTCTCCTGATTTTCAGGAAGACCGGCCATCTGTCTTTGTTGATGGTGCTCGATTTTAGGACAATGGACAATATCAGACTGGATATGCAGTAGCACCAGAAAGCCCTTCTATGGGACAGCCGACTCTGATTCAGTTACCGGGACATATGTCTGCTCAATGAGCAGAACTGGAAGCAGTTCTTTATGTATTACAGCATTTTCCACCTGTCAGTATTTTTTCAGACAGTGCATACGTAGTTAATTCTCTGCGGCTGCATATGTCTACATGGCCAAGGACAGAGTTTGTTGATAACATGAGCAAACCACTCAAGCATGCTTCTGTGTTACAGACTATTTGGAATTTGGTTCGTAGTCAGTCCCTTGTGGGTTGCTACAGTATCTTACAGGTAAAAGCTCATCAGAAAGCTACAAATTAAATTTTTCAGTTAAATAACTATGCTGATCAGATGGCAAAAATGTCAGCAAAGGAAGGAATGCAATTGTATCCTACAGAACACCTTTCTAATGTACCAGATAAAACCACTGCAATACATGCCATACAGACATTTTCATCTCAGAATTTGCAGCATGATTTGCTGCAGATCCAAACTAAGTTTGGACTGCAAGAAGAGTTAGAAAAATGTATTCTTGTAGGAGAAAGTCCAGGGAAATATTATGCAAAATGTTTTGAAGACAGTTCTAGTCTTCCTTATATATCGTACCAACAGGCACGACAGTTAGTGAAATGTAATCATCAGGTATTGGGACAAAGTTATGGCTCATTGTAAAGAACAAGTACTGGCATCCACAGTTAAAGAAAATCTGCGATTTAGTGCATGCTGAATGCTTAATATGTTTGCAGGCTAATGCTCAATTGAAAAAAAAAACACAGTTACTAAGGGTAACTCCAGTGGATGGATCTTGGTATGCCATCCAAATTGACTTTGCAGGTCCATTACCCCCAGCTAAAGGTGGGTACAGGTATCTTCTAGTGATAGTTGATATTTTTTCAAAACAGGTAGAAGCAATTCCTACAAAAACAATGATGGCTAAGGCTACAGGAGAAGCCTTATGGAAAAACATTTTTTGTCATTGGGGATGGCCATGAGTTATCAAATCCGATAACAGGCCATAATTTGTCAGTAAACTGATGAAAGCTTTGTGTGATTTGCTTGGTATCCAGCAACGATTTCATGTTCTTTACCATCTCCAGTCTAATGGGATAGTTGGAAGAATGAACAGGACTCTTAAGGAATGCCTTAAGAAAGCCTTCTTGGAAAAGGGTGTAAACTGGGTAAAACATTTGCCTGGAATCTTGCTGGGTGTCAGAGCAACCCCCCACAGCAAAACAGGGATCTCACCTTTTGAAGTCATGACAGGTAGAAAAATGCCTGTACAATTGCCATTCGATCCTACTGTTAGTACAAACAGACCATTATTAGAAATTGCACAGCATAAGCAATGGTTAAAAGATATTTCTGAATTGTGTCAAAGCCTATCAGAAATGCAAGCATTCAAATTACGGTCAAAGGATCCTGTTATACCAGAAGAAAACCTTCCCTCTGGGACACAGGTATTGATCAAGACATTCCAGACGGACGGTCCATGGGATAGTAATTGGCAAGGATTAATACCACTTACATGGAAAGGTTATATTATTGTATATAATGAAGATTCTGTTTGTTATTGTACTGACTGTACTCATTGGAGCCCTTGGGGTAGGATGTCAAACAGGAGAAATGCAAGTTTGGAAAATAAACAATGACAATAATACTCTAAAGCTAGGTTGGTGTAAATGCTCAAAGATAAATCTTTTTTGTGGGAAAGACAGCAGGACAACTTACACTTGTCCATCTAATGTTAATTGCACCTTTGGGCATATAATAGTTGGGTCTATATTAAATCACTGAATGCTTAAAAAAGTGAATGGTGATTGATCGACCCTATGTAAGTGAAAGCTTACAATGTCGAAGTGTCAGAACAGCGATTTTTTTCCAAGGGAAAAAAAATCGCTGTTCCAACAAAAAAATAAATAAATAAATAAATAAAAATGAATTTCAAACATTACATTAAATGGGGGGCTTCACCCCCCATACCCCCTACTTAAATATACCAACTCCGAGATCGCACTACAGTGCAGATAACGACAAAGGGAAATAATTTGCGTAACAGTCACTTCAATATTTTCCGTTTTCTGCCTTTTAAGTTCGACCAAGATGCATTCAAAAGACTGCGTCTTTGGTCTTCTAATATAGACCCTAATAGTTCCCAGTAATGTTACCTTTTGGTCCATGGTTATGGGTCATTATTACATTCAACCAAATAGTTCTAAGGTGATCCTAAAATTTGATTCCAAAGTTTCTATTAAATGTTGTCAATTTCCTATATTTTATTTTGGAAAAGGTGAAAATTCAAAGAAATATCGACCATTAACACAACGGCTAGTCTTCACTTATTTGAAGAAATGCGGTAATCATACCATACAGGGAATTAGTATTCCTCCCAATAATATGAAATTACAACTAAATTTTACTACTGGAGTTTTGTAATATGTACTAATACCACAGTCATTACAGGCAGCATATATTGGGCATATGTTCTATCAATATTAACATGTAAACCTAACTCTTTTCCCACAGACCATTTGGTTAAAATCCCTTCTACCTGTAAAAATGTAGGCAGACAGTATCAAAAGGTTGCAGTACATTTTAACATCACATTCCCAGACACAAGCAGGTGCTGATATAAAAGGGCATGGTATGATACTCTGCTAGGAAGCCTAGGTACAGGCATGGAAGCTATTAATGCAACTGACATTGAAATTCTAACTAATTGTTTAAAAGTAGTGGGGGAAGATATCTTTGAGTGTGCATTTACAAGCATCCTGGAATCCAGAAATATGGAAGACACACCTGCACAATATAAATTATCAGCAGCGATTTTTAGACAGTTATGATGTTATGAAGCTACATCAGTTGAAATTTGACGGTAACAGGACAATTTTTGTAAACTGGACAAAATGCACTATGCAATCTTTGTATGTGGAAACGCAGAAAAAGAGTACAAACTGAACTTATGTTACAAAATGAAAATGTTTAGCGACAATTGTTTAACAACTGGATACCTGATACAGATTGGATTAAGCTATTTACTGAAGTGACATACTGTACTCCACAATATTGTACAGGAAAGTTTATGCATTATAATGTTACTGATACCACTATTATGGGTCAATTTACTTTGTTACCTATGATATTTCTCGTACCAGAAGGGTATGAGCATTGGTTGCCACAATTTGAAGGTAATTATATAGATATGAGAGAAAAAACACATAAAACTGAACATTTTACACAGACTCAGAATGGTCTAATTTGTGGACAGCATTTGCCTGTCTATGAACCATGCTTACTGCAGCATTCTGTTAATTTGTGTAAATGGACTATTATGCCTTCTTCTTTTCAAAAGTTTATAGAAGTGGCTCCTTAGTATATTTGTCTGCTTACAGATCAAGACGCAGGTCATAATTTAAAATTACCTTTTGTAGGATGTTTATCACATGTTGATTTCCTTACATGGAATAATAAGAGCTATGTGTTTATTGAAACCATAGAAGTAAATATTTCCAAGAACTGGAATTATGTCTTAATACAGCTTCCCAATACATCTGTATCCTTGGATAATTAAAAAAAAAAAACATAATGAACAATACTAAAATTCTCAGAGAGTATTTGGAAAAAAAGAAAAGAAGTATTGTGTATTATGAGGCATTAAGCATCATTGCAAAAGATAAACTACTTAGTTTGGCTGAAAAGACCAAAAAAGACACTGCTCACAATTGGTGGGATATCTTTACTGGTTGGTCAAAATCAGGGAAAAACCTGTTAAATTGGTTAGTACATCCTGTATTAGTAGTGTTAGGCATCATAGTCATACTAACTATCTGGAATTGCTACCTAAGTTGTCATTTGTGAAAAACAAATCATGATCGTTAACCTAAATAAACTGGAAAAGGTTTCAATGTGAAAATTGAAAATGAACAGTCATTTCCACTTTTTAAATAAAAAGTGGGAATTGTGAGAGTAAAAGAATAAGTTAAAATGGATTTCAGTGGATTTTTCCTGAAAATGTAAAATAAATGTTCTGCATTTCAGTGTGTAGAGTGCAATCAGCTTACTAACTTGGCAAAAAACATATAGCTTGGCATTCATTGTTAATAAGAATCAGAAGTAAAATATTTTCTCTCTTATAAACTATGCCGCTTGTGAAATTTATTATCTACAAGCAGGTCAAGATGAACTCTTGTATGCAGCTGTCTCTCATCAATATGATACACAAGATAGGTCAGGGAAGAAAGGAGTTATTCTTCAGGGACAGAATGTTTAAGATATGGAAAACAAACTGTCAGCAGACCAGCTTGAAAGGAAAGACTTATTCTTGCAAATTCTCAAAACTGTTGATGCAGGCAGAAAAGACACTATAAAGATTGGGAATTTTTCTTTTGTATCAGAGACTTTGATTATTCTAAGCAGAAGTATGTTTTGCTGTCTATACCTTTCATTGTTAAGCTAGATGTAAACCTTGTATGCAATAAATGAATGTTGTAAAAGCAGAACTGACTCAGTGTCTTCAGTGAGTAAAGGTACAGACTACCTGAATAGTCTAGTATAACTTTAACAGTCAGTTCTGGATCTTTCTTTCCTAAACCTGTTTGTAATAGTGCTCAAATTCACAATGAAGTCACTTCACAACCTGTTGCCTCTTCTTCCTCTTTCAAGCTTCCTGGTAACACTAAACTTAAAAAAATGTCATCACATTTGTATTCATCCAGACTTTAGGTGTTTCTTAAGGTTTCGTGTGTTGATCAGATTATCAGTTCTCTGCCTTATCAGTTCCATTATCCAGTGCACCAAGAATTTTCAAAAGTGTTTAGCTACAGTCATAGCTCATTGCAGCCTTACAGGGTATACACATTTTTTTGTATTTAAATGGCTTGCTTATCTTTGCAGAGTCATTTCCAAAATGCCAGGATTTAGCAATGTTTCTATGGGTGAGAGATCTCTTGTACATTCTGGGATTCCAAGAAAGAGAACATTCAAAAATATTTCTTAACTCCCTCACACAGGATTACATTCCTTGGATGTCAACTAGACACCTCAGTTCAGAGAGGTTTTCTTCCAAATGAAAAAAATAGATCTTTATTTATAATCTATTTCTAAGGTTTTCCAGTCAGTCACTGCAAGAGAATACACTCAGGATTTTGGGTCTCATGTCACCGGTAATTCTCATGATACCTTTGGCAAGACTTCACATGAAAAAGATACAGTGTTATCTGAAATCCCTTTGGTCCCAACATCAACACCCATTATCTTTTCAAATGTCAGTACTGGGGATTACTGGAAGATAAATAATTTGTTGGAGACAACAGATGTCATTAAATCAAGGTCTCCGCTTCTCTATTCCTTCTCCAAAGCAATCACCACAGATGCTTCAGATTTTGTTTGGGCAGCAGTTTTAGGAAAGATAAAAGTGTAGGGGGTGTGAGACTCTAAGGACAGATGCAAGCAAATAAATATCAAGGAGATGCTTGCCTTGATCAAGGCACTCAATTCTCTGAACCATCTTTGGTCACCAGGACCTCCTCAAGTAGTTACAGACAATACCACAGTAATGTGGTACATCAGCAAGCAAGGGGTTACCAGGACCTAACTTCTTTGCAGACTAGCTATGGAAGCTTGGGACTTTTGTGCCTGGATTTTGTTGGTTCATGGTGCTTTTGTACATGGATTTTGTTGGTACATGGTGACTTTGTTGGGGCACATTCTCTGTTTTTTTTTTGTGGTTATAGCTTGGGATATAGCTTAACAGCACTATCTCACTTTATAGGCATCCTATATTCTATCACAGCACAACTGTGTGTCAGACAAACTAAGCAGGACCAGAGCAGACCCTCATGAATGGAAAATAGATGTGGGGGTCTTTGATTTATCTGTGGGAAGTTCCTCAAGTAGACCTCTTTGTCTCCTCTCTGAGCAATCGAGTGGCAAAATTCTGTTTCATGACTCCATGCAAGAAGGCCTGGAGGACAGATGCCTTTTCTTTTCTTTAGAGAGGAATGTTCCTGTATGCCATTCATTGCTTTCCACTAAAATCCAGGGTACTTCTGAAGGCTCAGAAGGAATCCCCCAAGATCACTGTGGTGACTCCCTTCTGGCCCAGGCAACTATGGTTCTCCTTTCTTTTGGAAATGGGCAGGGCAATTACCACAAGCTTTCTCACCATGATAAATCTATTCATGGCAGCAAGGCCCACTCTATAAGGATCTCAGCTTTGTTTCAGGGCTCGGACTCCCTCTCTCTGGTGACAGGAAAGCTCTAAAGAGCTTAGCACCAAAACTTGTGTTTTTGTCAGCTCCACTGGATCTTTGTGACAATTTAGGTGCATAGAAGTTACCCTAATGCTTTCAAAGCTGGCTGGCTGTTACATCCTTGTCAGGATATAATTGATTGCATGCAAAAAAATAAAATAAAAAATACAAAAATAAAAAAAAATGTTTAACATCAGGATCTAGGCACATAACATCAGGGGGTATATTTCCATAAGAACAATATACTTGATTAAGGTTAGAGACATAAAATAAGAAATGGAAAAGAGGTTGAAGTACAACTTTGAAAACTGAACTAAACAAGCTGGACAAACAAATTAAGCATAGTGTGAGACAAGATAAAGAAAAATTGAAGAAAATTTATATAAAGATAACAGGAAACCATTTTATAGACACGTAAGATGTGGAAGGACAAAAGGCATACAGACTGATAAACCATGTATAGATTCTAAAATTTATTTGTGGATACAACAGATTATAGATATATTTACAAAATCTTATGCAGACCAGTCTGGTTCCACATGGGGAGTGATAAGTTGTCCTAGCAGCATCTAGGTAACCTCAGATACTGAAATCAAATTAGTTATATTGAAAAAAAATTATGCAAACCAGATCCAAACAAAGCACAGGAAGGAGATAGACTTAGTAATAATGACCGGAGAACTTCAGCAAGAACTTACAGTGCCATTATATCTTTAGTAGGTCATATAAATAGGGGGAGATTCCTCAAGATTGGAAACGTGCACTTATTAAACCTGTCTTTAAGGGAAAGGGGAGTAGGACAATTCCAGAGACATATAGACCACATACAGACATCTAGACCCTAACTCTAATTTCATGTTGTGGAAAATAATGGTGAAGGTAATATCTCCATAAGTTATTGTCAGAATTGAAAGGCTGGGACTTGAAACCATAAATTAGCATACATATGTTGAAAATAGATCTATTACCACTGGTAATACGATGTTCTATAACAACATAACAACAGCTATGAATGAAAAATTGTGCTGTTATGCAATTTATATAGATTTAACTTCAGCATTTGACAGGATCATACACCAAACAATGATCAATAAATTAGAACAACTAGGTATTGATTTACTCTTGATAAGATGGATGACTGCATGGCTTACAAATATGACATGGCAAGTATCACACAGCAATTGGACAGGTAAAATTCTTAGTTACAGTCATGGTGTCCCACAGAGCTCTGTCCTAGGCAAATACTTGTTTAGAGTGTATTATTCAGATCTATCTTTTTCATCTGATGTGTTCTACAGTCTGTATGCAGATGACCTGAAATTGGGTAAACTGATTACATGCATTGCAGATAGGGCATGTCTGCAAAAGAACTTGAATAAATTGACCATTTGGGCACAGGAGAATAATATGCTGATAAATACATCAAAAACTAAGCATATAAAATGTGGGACACAAACTAAAAAGTGAATATTTATTACAGTACACAGTGATTGAAAATGTAGATTAATTTAATGCCTTAGGTATTTGGGTAGATCTAGCTATGGGTTTTTCTAATCATATCAACAAATTGGTTATGATATTCATAGGAAAATTGGAAATGATGAAATTATTGTTTGTTAGTTATATTAGACCAAAACTTGAGTATGGAATAACAATATGGAAACCTTATAAGAAAACAATCATGTGTAAACTGAACAGAGTACAACAGAAATATACCAAAGGCATCCATAGATGTGAAAATTTAAGTTATTATAAAAGACTAAAATATCTGAACTTGTACAATGTCTCATACAGATACTCAAGGGAGAACTTATTCAGGTATATAGGACATTTGGAGACAACTACCTCTCGGAATGTTTGTGGTTATCAAAAAGTAGTAGTGAATCATCAGACAACCTATGTAGAAGACATAGGTTACTTAATATGAATCTGCAAGTTATCCTAAAATCTATTGACTGATAACTTACCTTCTGACAATGTATAAACTATACACTGGAATTGATGCCAACAGAGTTTATAGTCACTTAGAAGAAAATTCATTCAAAAGGGAAAAATCTAAGTATGGCACAAATGGACTATAAAAAAGCTTTTGACAGTATCCCATATTCATGGATGAAAGAGGGTTTAAAAATGTGTAAGAGACACCCCTGATTGACTATTTTACAGCGACCATGAAACAGTGGCAAACCATTTTGCAGTTAAGACATGATAAAGGACAAATTATTATTTCAGGGAAAAAAATTCAAAGGGGAATATTCTAGAGTGACTCTGTTAGTGCTGCTCTTTTGTCTTGCCCTTAACCCATTAAGCTGTCTGCTTAAAAGATGGGATCATGGCTATAATTTGGCTTCCAGAAACCAATAAAGTATAAAGACTTCTCATCTTCTTTTGCGGATGATTCAAAACTGCATAGTTCATCAGATGGGTAACTGAAAGCACAAATGCACGTGGTCAAAACTTTTTCAGATGATATAAGAATGCCATGTGGTCTTGATAAATGTGAAAAAGCAACTTTTAAAACACAAAAGCTGCAGCAACAAGAAAACATCAGTTTGGGACATTAATGTGATATCAAAGAACTTGAGCAAGAGGAGCACATAAATATTTGGGAACTGATGAAGGATCAACAATAAAACATGTCAAATGTGAATAAAACTTAGTAAGGAATATATTTGAAGACTAAAATTAATACTGAAAACAGCGTTGACATCTCATAAAAAAGACCAACCTATAAATCAATTTGCTCTACCCGTTTTAACTTACAGTTTTTGGTGTTGGATCGGTTGGACAGGAAAACAAGAAGGATGCTTCATGCTTATCAAATTATTTATAAAAATCAAATGTGACAAAAAGTCACAACTCGAAGGACAAATGTAGCATTGCCAACAAATAAAAAGAATATTCCAATAGCAGCAAAGAGTGTGGCAATATACGAGCCAGGCAGTTCAATGAAAATATAACCATGAAACATATAACAAATAAAAAACTTTAATGAAGGAGGTAAGCACTTTCACATAACAACTTCTTCAGACCAAAAAATCCTTCAACCTAACATTCCATTTAAATAGTATTTATCATCCCAAAAAATGTAGACAATTTAATTGCATTCATTTAAAGTAATATTCACATTTACCCAAATTTTAAAAATACATACACCTACAATTTTAGCTAAGCATACTAAAACAACATATAGATTCCTATATATCTATATAAAATTGACTCTTTCAGAATCTCCATTTAAACTAAATGTTCCCTTATAATGTATAAGTTATTACTTAACACCTTCTTGTCATAAGCATATTATTGTGCAGGGAAAACCCACTTGCTATTTAACTGACAATTTCCTTGATTTCAATGTGGGCTTAATAGATGCACTCTCATTTAAGTCCTTACCTCTATTTGCCCTGAGTCTAATAATCCATTTCACTTCTTTGCTTTCAGTTAGATTTCTAACATCACCTTCACGTATGGTAGGTATAACTCTATCTATTACCATAAATACAAATTGGTGATCTTCCCCTGACATCATAATGTGCTTAGATAAGGCATTCGTGGGGAGTTTATTCCTTATATTATATATATGCTTTCTCATCCTATCTCTAAGGACTCTGTCAGTTTTCCCAACATAGAATGCAAGGTACACAGCGTGGTGTTTTACGGTGGTGCTGCGAGTTTGTCGTCTACTGTGTGGCGACATGCGTGAATAAGCGTTTCGTTGAAGGTTACACACACAGATGTTAAATGTAAAATATTGGCCTGTATCTGGATGTACAAAAGACACAGCTGCATCCATGCAGTGGCAGAAATTACAATTCCCATATGGGTATGTACCCAGTGTCCCTTCAACATAACTGCCATTATTTTTTGAATAACATAGAAGCCTTTTCAGGTTGCATTTATTTTTAAATAGGAATTTAGGATGTTTCCCATTAACATCCCTGACATCTGTGTCTGTTGTCAATACTCTCCAGTTCTTATTTACAATGTCAATAATAGACCTAGTGTCCGTGGAGAAGAACAACGGTACCTTAATTGGGGTAGGCATCGGTATACCCATCTCCTGTTATACATTATTAATATTAGAGGAATAATAGGGTCTAGCTTTATCCATCCTGAGATTATTAAGTTCTACAAGATTCCTCTCTATTTCAGACAAGCTATAACCTCTCTCCATTAATCTTTTTCTAAGTTTAACCAATTCATTTTGGAATCCTTCATCCATAGCATTTAATCTGGATGCTCTCATCCCCTGTCCCTTTATAATATTTCTGAATATATGCTGGGGATGCATACTATTCCTAAACAACAGTGTGTTCTTGTAACACTGTTTCCTATAGACCCCGTGTTAATAAGGCCATTCCCTAATCTCTCCACATATATATCTAGATATTCAATTCTAACTTGGGAGTAACTCAAACTGCATACTCTTCCAGGAGGTGTCGACGTCAGAGTCAGTTGCAGAGCAGGAACAGGCTCCAGGTCAGAAGAAGTGAGTTGAGAGCTACAGCTCGGGAGAAAAGGCAGTGTACAGTGAAGGAGGTGGTCACATTTGGGGCATTGGCTCTGAGCGGGTCTCAAGATGGAGGCTCAGGTAATGTTTTTGTTTCATCAGTTCTGGCAGGTGAGATGGACAGTGAGGATATGCGGGTAAGTGAATAAAAAGGGGAACTCAGAGGTAGGGACCCTAGGAGAGAATGGAATGCATTAGGGTGTGTGGAGGTGGAGATGTAGGTTGGAGGGGCATCTGGGTATGGTGGCGGGGATGTAAGTGGGGGTAGTTCAGGGTCACGGGATAGCTTGGCTTTAGGTTTGGACATAAGTCCCAAATTTGGTCTTCACCCATGGGATTGGTTAACCACACAGAAGTTGAACAGGGGTCAGTGGCAGTCTTTTTGACCCCATGCATTCCATTGTCAGTGAAGGAAAAAATTTGGAAAGGGGAATACGCCGATGTATTTGACTTAAATGATGCAGAAGGGGGTGCAGTGTTAAGTAGAGGCAGAGTCAGCTAATAGTAAGGATTTATTGATGGCTTTGGAGGCTTTGGTTAGGAAAAGGATAGGTAAAATTCGCCCCATGATGTGGGCTAACTGGGTTTTAGGTTTTATTTACTACATGGCTGTGCATCTGGAAAAGGACGGGTCTTTGGCTTTTCCCCTTTTGGGTTATTTTCTTACAATTCAGGAGGTGCAATGTTTACAGCCAGGAAATGCATCATTATGGTATGATCAGAGGTTTTGAAAGTAAAAGGTAGTGGATGATTCACTACACTGGGAGGTGCGTCATCCTGATATATGATGTGAAGGCTGCCAGCCAAGCCAGATAGAATTTTGCAGATAATTCTGTCATTTGCAAATATGAATGTGAACTACAGGCTTGTTGTCTTAAATGTAAAGAAATACTGTTACATGTGGAACTGGAAATAAATGTGACAACAGTGCACTATACTGGCCAAAGTAAAGCACGTGGTGACCCTTTGATGTAGACAGTAGTGCCGAAGAGACTAGATGAAGGAATTCTCGCTATTGTTTTAACTAAGAGTTAAATTGCTAGATTTAAACATGCAAATGTATTTTTATTGCTCTGCTTCCTGACCAGCTGCAAGACAGCAAAAGGTGATGTTAAGAATATAAATGCAGTTTCTGTTATCCTGGGAACCCCAGGAAATTGTGAAGAATGATGTAATGTGAATCAGAACTGCAATTTCAATTTAAACAGAGAGAACCAGAGAGGAATAAACATTTTTGTCTTGACCATCCAACTCACAGCACTGTCTTTCTCATGTGTAAGTTATCGTAGACTTGTGTTTTGGTTTAGAAAAAGCTAGAAACTAGAAAGATTAGACTAAGTGTTTTTCTGTGATATCAGAACTGTGCTACTGAATTATTCATAGGTTCATAGGTTCATACTAGGCTATCTGCCCTAGGGCATTTGTAAACCTAGCCAGAGTGTGTTTGGCTTTCACCACCCATTTTAAATGTTTTACTATGCCCTTTTTCGAGGTTAGTTTACTGTGCCTCTGTTTAGCAGTGATACAGAAGTGATACCTGGGGTAAACCTATGATCTCCCATCCACTCATCAAGATTTCTTTTGAAGAGAGTCAGTGAGGGACTCTGCCTAACTTGGACTGGGATTCTATTCCAGAGTGAAGGGAGCCTCTGGGTTATGAATCTGTCCCTCCAGCATGTCCTATTTATTTCAGTGCTGAGGTTCAAGTCCCTCGAGCACGTAGCTCAATAGGATTTGGATTTTCTGAGGTGCAGCATGTCCATTAATTCCGGGTTGGACATGGCTTTATACATCAGGCACAGATCGCCTCTAAGCAGGCGGTATGCAACTGAGCAGAGCTGGAGTTTCTTTAACCGGGCAGCATATGGCATCTGTTTGAGCCCTTTGATCCTCTTGGTGAGGTACTTTTGGGGTCTTTCCAGTTGCTGCAGGTGCCGGGTAAGGTACATCCCAAAAGGGGCATTGTATTCAATTATGGGCCTGATGAGGGATGAGTAAAGAGGCACAATGACCTCCCTTGATCTAGATGTGAATCCCTTCATGATTAGGTGGGCTATATAGAAGGTTTTTCCTAACCACTTTGGCCACGTGGTTGTCAAATGAGAGATTGCTATCAACTTGGGTCCCCAGGTCCCTAATTACTTCTTCCGTACTTAATGGATTACCACCCATGTGGTAATTTGTGGGCACTTTGTTTTTGCCAAAGGGGATGACTATACAGTTTTTGGCATTTAGCTTGTGGCCATGGCTCTGGCACCAGTTATCTGTTTCTATGAGACCCTTTTGGAGGATGCTTGTGTCAGCTGGAGAGTCGATTATGGCACCCAGTTTGCAGTCATCTGCGAACTTGGTCAGCCACAGTCCTCCCATGTTGGCCTGTACCTCTGAGAAATATATGCTGAACAAGAGAGGTCCCAGGACTGAGCCTTGTGGGACGCCACTTGTAACTGGTTTGGAGTCTGACATGGCTCCAGCAATTCTGACCATGTGGGTTCTGTCCTTGAGCCAGTTTGCAATCCATCTAGTGACATAGGGGTTTATATTTAAGCTGGATAGCTTATCTATGATGCCCGCGTGGGGTATTGTATCGAAGGGTTTTGCAAGGTCCAGGTAGGCTGTGTGGACCACCTTCCCCTCATCAATGGCCTTGGTGACTGTTTCAAAGAAATCAACCAGGTTTAAGAGGCAGGATCTGCCCTTAACAAAGCCAAATTGGGTAGGATCCAGTGTCTATAGGTCCCCAATATCTTTATTTATGAGTTCCATGATGATCCTCTCCATAGCTTTGCAGACCAAGCTAGTCAGGCTTATTGGGTGATAGTTTCCAGGATCCGTTGAGGCACCACCTTTGTGGAGAGAGACCACTGTTGCTGTACGCCATTCTTTGGGTACATATCCTGTAGTAAGGCTGAGATTGAACAGTAGCTTTATGTTGGGGTTCAGCTCTTCTTTTAAGTATTTCTCTGTGATCTCTGAACTATTGACTAGCACTGTGTAGTAAGAAGTATTGTCTTGTGTTTTTATCATTTATTATTAAATATTTTAAAACCTCTCAACTGTGGCTGTTCTATGTAGAGATAATTTAAGTTCTAGAGTACATTATATATTTATAGTGATTACTGTACCAAGTCTCTCTAATAAGCCTTGACTGTTTAGTTATACTACCAATTGGATAATAATATTACACAGTAATAATTGGACACCTTTTTAAGGGCCTTTGAGTAGCTGATAAATATTAGCTGGGTGGTGGCAGGCGGTAATACCATATAGTCTGGGTAGTAGGGGCACAGCTGGAGAACCTGTGCCAACCTTTTCCAGGAGTGTCTGTGTGGTTGTATAAACTCTTATCTCAAAGTATCTGTATGGAAGGAAATTCACTGTTATGACAGATTGCAACCCCCTAACATGGTTAAACAGAGCCAGCCAGCAAAATGCCAAGTTACTAATATGGAGCCTGGGGTTGCAAGCATATGATATGTCAGTGCAGCACCGCAGTGGAGTTAGCAATGCCAATGAAGATGGGCTATTAAGACAGGGAATGGGGTGAGGTACACTCAGACCTAACCCTCTCAAGCAGCATTTCTCAAGGTCACTTGAAAAACTACCTTGAGTTCTTCGGGGGGGGGGGGGATATAAGGGCTGCCAGCCTAGCCAGATAGAATTTTGCAGATAATTCTGTCATTTGTAAATATGAATGTAAACTACAGTCTTGTTGTCTTAAATGTAAAGAAATACTGTTACATGTGGAACTGGAAATAAATGTGACAACAGTGCACTCTACTGACCAAAGTAAAGCACGTGATGACCCTTTGATGTAAACAGTGGTGCCAAAGAGTCTAGATGAAGGAATTCTTGCTATTGTTTTAACCAAGAGTTAAATTGCTAGATTTAAACATGCAAATGTATTTTTATTGCTCTGCTTCTTGACCAGCTGCAATATAACAAAAGGAGATGTTAAGAATGTAAATGCAGTTTCTGTTAGCCTGGGAACCCAGGGAAGTGTGAAGAATGATTTAATGTGTAGCCTGGGAACCCCAGGAAAGTGTGAAGAATGATGTAATGTGAATCAGAACTGCAATTTCAATTTAAACAGAGAGAACCACAGAGGAGTAAATATTTTTGTCTTGACCATCCAACTCACAACACTGTCTTGCTCATAGGTAAGTTATCTTAGACTTGTGTTTTCTTTTGGAAATAGCTAGAAACTAGAAAGATTAGACTAAGTGTTTTTCTGTGATGTCAGAACTGTACTACTGAATTATTTTAAGTATTTCTCTGTGATCGCTGAACTCTTGACTAGCACTGTGTAGTAAGAAGTATTGTCTTGTGTTTATATTATTTATTTTCAAATATTTTGAAACCTTTCAACGGTGGCTGTTTTGTGAAGAGATAATTTAAGCTCTAGAGTACATTGCATATTTTTAGTGATTACTGTACCAAGTCACTCTAATAAGCCTTGACTGTTTAGTTATACTACCACTTGGATAATAATATTGCACAATAATAATTGGACACCCTTTTAAGGGCCTTTGAGTAGCTGATAAATATTAGCTGGGTGGTGGCAGGCAGTACTACCATACAGTCTGGGTAATAGGGGACAGCTGGAGAATCTGTGCCAGCCTTTCCCAGGAGTGTTTGTGTGGTTGCATAAACTCTTATCTCAAAGTGTGTGTGTGTCAGCTACTTGGGCAGGGACACAAAGCACTGGTTGGACAGAGAGGGTGCTGGAGGTTTTAGCTTGCCCAGCTAGGATGAGATCTGGACCCTATAGCTGTGCCAGTGGGGAGACTTATTGGGTATGGAGACTGGGAGATCAAGGGAGAGACCATCCTCGGACTGACTGTGCTCTCTGTGTGCTCTTAAGGGAACTTGCACTTTACTATGTGTATTTGTTATCCTTTCTTTATATATGAGATACTCTCTCTGGTATTAGTGGTGAGGATTGTGGCTCCTTGATTGCTGGGCCAGGGCACGAGCATCACATATGGTTGGCAACCATGATGTACACTTATGAGGAGTTTAATAGACTGGGAAGCTGGGAGATGGATTTGGGGTGTGTTGGTCTTTTAACAGTGGCTCTTGTTTGTAGGTAGGGTGCAAATGTTTGCACTCATGCTCACGGTGTGGAGGAAATAATTTGGCCATTCACTGTTGTCGCCGTGACCTCACTGCTTTGAACTCTAATTTTATGGCCCGGGAGGGTGGTTTTCCCTCCGTTCAAGTATTTCAAGCCGTGAGGGGTAGAGGTAATTTTCATGGATCCCAGAGAGGTGGATTCTTTAGGGGTAATAGGGGAAGGGGGGGCCTTTCCCCATTAAGATGGATGATCTACTTGGCATGCTCCCAGATTTTCCTGATATTGCGATTAGAAAAGAGATATTACAGGGTTTTCAATGAGGGTTTTCTGTTAAGTCTAGTGTGGTTGGAGATGGGATGGTTTGCAAGAATCTGCATTCAGTGTGTGGTAAGGAAGATATATTAGAGGGATTGGTGGGGAAGGAGTGTCAGGCTGGCTGGTTATTTGGTCCGTTCGACAGCCCGCCTTTTGTTAATTGCAAGGTGTCACCCTTGGGGTTAGTACCAAAGAAACATGCTGGGGAGTTTAGGTTGATTCATCATTTGTTTTATCCTGAAGGGGATTCAGGTAATGATTTCATTGCGGAGGAGGATGTCAAGGTTCATTTTGCATCCTTGGATGATGCTGTCAAGGTAATTAAGGATTTTAAGGAGCCATGGCTGGTAAAGGTGGATATTGAGTCTGCCTTTTTTGCTAGTTGGGGAAGGATGGTTAGGGGCCCTGGAAGGTTTGCAGGAATTTAAGAGCATGTGTGAGGAGCTACGGGTACCGTTGACCCAACACAAGATGGAAAGTCTGGCTAGAGCATTAGAATTTTTGAGATTGATGGTGGATGCTGGACGGGGACTGTTTTGTTTGCCTTTGGATAAGACAGACAGGCTGAAGATGGTGATAAGGTTGATTATGGCTAAGGATAAGGTATGGATTCGGACAATTATGGAGTTGTTAGGACTTTTGAATTTTGCCTATGAAGTGGTATACCCGGGGTGTACTTTTTGTAGGTCAGTGACATTTGTGTTGAAAGGGGGCAGGAGTAAACACCATTGGGTTAGGGTGACCAAGTTGATTTGGAAGGATTTGTTGTTGTGGTCCTGTTTTTTGGGAGAATTTAATGGGATTTCTTTTCAGCAGACAGACTGGGTGGGGCAGGAGGAACTTCAGTTTTTCACGGACGCAGCTGGAGGCATTGTCATGGGGACTTACTTTGGAGTGTAGTGGTTTGCAGCTAAATGGCCTCAAGGTTGGAAGGAAGAATGGAAAGGTGATGTGGCGTTTTTAGAGTTAATGGCTATTTGGGCAGCTTTGGTAGTTTGGAAGGACCAATTATAGGACAAGCGAGTAGTTTTCCATTCTGATAACATGGCGGTGGTGCGGGTTTTACAAAAGAAGACGGCTAAGTCAGAATTGTTACTGTTGGTCTTGCATAAATTGGTTTTACAGAGTCTGTTAATAAACTTTTCATTTGCAGGGGTGCATGTGCCTGGTGTGAGGAATGACATTGCTGATAGTTTGTCTCGATTTCAGTTTTACAAGTTTCAGCTGTTGGCTCCAGGGGTGGAAGAAGTACCGAAACTCCTATCAGATGAGGTGTGGAACCTTGGGTCGAGGTAGCCAGGAGTTTGGTGCATCATTCTTGGGCTCTCTCTACCACATAGGGCTCTTTGTGAATTTGATCAGTTTGTTCTACAATTGCCAGAAGAGGAAGGGGTGTGGTCAGAGAATTGTTGCTGTGCTACTTAACTCGAGCTTGGGGGTTAGGTAAGGCTTTACAAACTGTTAAGGTGGATTTAGCTGCCATTAGCATATTTGCCCGGGTATCAGGGTTACAGGATTTTATGAAGTCATGGACAGTAGGCCATATGTTGGAAGGTTGGGGAAATGTGGGTGGAGAATGTAGGGATATGAGATGGCTACTGACAAGGCAGTGTTGAAGATTTTGTTGAAAGGATTAGCGTTATTAGAGGGCAGTTTTTTGGATTATGTTATGTGTGTCATGTTGTGTGTATGGTTATATTTCGATGCTTTCAATGTCTCTGACTTGTCAGGATCATTATTTTGGAAGGCTATAATGATAGGTGCTGGGGTGGTTATTATCGGCTTGCAAAAGAATAAGACTGATCAATTGGGTAAAGGTTCAGTAGTGGTGCTGAATGCTGATAAGAATGTTAGCCTTTGTCCAGTAAGGGGGGGGGGCAAGGAATTCAGGAGGAGGAGAATGGGGAGTTTGTTGGATTTGGTTTTCTGTTCGGTGGATGGGAAGCATGTGACAAGCAGCAGAGTCATACATCTCATTAGGAGAGTTTTTCGTTGTATGGGTTTTCCAGCGGACAGGTTTGCAGCTCATTCCTTTCAAATTGGTAGGGATTCATACTTAGCTAGAGAGGGCAGTTCCATTGAGGTGATTAAAAGGGTGGGGAGGTGGTCTTCAAATGCATTTTTATCATACATTAGATAAAGTTTTGTTTTGCATGATTATTAATGGTCTTTACTTATTTTTTAGTAAAGCAGATTGCCATCTTGGGTCACTCATGTATCTGCTGGGCAGGAAAACATGCATTGGTTAGGGAGGATGGTAAAAAATTGGGTTTGTCTCATTCATGATGGTCAGTGACTTGGCATGGGGTCAGGGGGCTTAGATGGGACAGGTTGATGCATAAGTTTGAGCAGGTAAAATTGAGGGTGGGGTATCCTAGAATATTAGTGATTCATTTGGGAGGTAATGATCTTGGAGCTATTTCTAAAAAGTATTTGGTAGATATTATTTTAAGAAGCCATGGTGGTGCAGTGGTAGCATTGTTGCCTCACAGCAAGAGGTTCTTCTGTTCGATTCTCAGCTGGAGCACCTTCTGTGTGGAGTCTGCATGTCCTCCCCATGATCGAGTGGCGTTCAAAAGACATGCATGAATGGGCGTGCCTTCATTGAAGGTTGGGCCTCGGGCTGGCACCTCGGCACCATAAAAATCTACTGCCAATCATTAGTGGACCAGAGTTCCACTGTGGCAACCCCTAACCGGGAAAAGCCGAAAGAAAAACAAATTTGGTAGATATTATTTTGCAGGATTTGCTGAGGTTGCAGATATTGTACCCGGGTATGTGTATAGTTTGGTCTAAGTTTGTTCGCCGTTTGAAGTGGTGGAATGCTCTTAGTCATCGGGCTATTGAGCGGGTTAGGTGGTTTATTAATCAAAGATTGGCTTGGCAATTAAGGGTTTTAGGGATGCATACTATTGAACATAGAGATTGTTCGGACTGTGAAGTTGTTTGGTATCACTCGGATGGGATGCATTTGAATGATGTTGGTTTGGATTTGTTTAACGTTCACTTGAAGTTGTTTTTAGAAGGTATTGTAAAGGTTATAGGTTAGGAGGGGGAACAGCCTGTGAGCAGTCTGCTGGCAGAGAAGAGGGATAGGATTGTCCTCTTCTGTTCCCCCTCGATGGAAGGTGGTCATGGATTGGATTGGGGATCAAGTGAGTTGCTGGATGCTACTTGACTAAAAGTGAAATTCACTGGTTAATGGCTGGTTTGGAAAGAGGTGAGCAAGTACTCTGCTCATTTAAGGTTTGTGGGGGTGAGTAGGTACGCTGCCCTGGTGGAGGATGTAACAAGGTGAGTAGGTACGCTGCCCTGATGTATGAATCGGCCAGGGTGAGTTGGTATGCTGCACTGAGATCGTTGAGTTTGGTGAAGTTATTGTTTATTACTATTTGTTCATTGTGAATAAAGTTTATGGTTATCTAATATTATTAATAAAGGTCATCAAATGGCTTTATGTGTTGGTGTGAGTTATTTAAAAAGGGGCCGCAACAACATATTTTATTACACAGTTTCAGTGAATGCATAGCATAATACTATACAAAATTGTATTGGTCTTCACAAACATTAATATACAAGCACTGTATTGAGAATTTACAGATAGAAGAGTGGTGTATAAAGTTGGTTGTAGTAATTTAAGAAATATAACAAGGTGATGTATTAGAGGAAAAAAGCAGGTTTAAGTGTTAATACTGAAGTGGTGATGGAATAATAATTTGGTTGTGTTAATTAGAAGGCAGTATAGTAGTTTAAAAAGCGCAATAAAGTGATGTATTAGTAAGACAATAAGCAGTTTATATGATTTAGAGCTTTAAAGAGAGTAATCAGAAAGGTGATGAAGGGTGTTAGGAGAGCTATTTAAGGAAGACATTTTTAAGTTTTTTTTTCAATGAGATGGGATTTGGGGAAAAAGGAGAAATTGCTTAGCTTCAGGGAGGATTTAGTAGCATGTGATTATCCTGTAACAATCTCTTAAAAGAGTTAAAGGTTCTTGAGTAATTTTCTGAATGTTTACTAGTTTTTCACAAATGCATATTAGGGTAGAATCATCAATGTATTGTATGATGGAACCTTGCTGAGAGGATTTATGCAGATTGTTAGTGACTATAATGAACAGTAAAGGGCCAAGAATGGAGCCCTGTGGCATGCCAGTATTGACAAGAAGGAAGGAAGTAGGATAGACATTTAACAGACTGGAATCTACTGGTTAAATATTGTTAAACCTCAACAGTGTGGGCTGTGATAGGCCAAGAGAAGACAGTTGGCAGAGGAGTTTTTGGTAAGAGAATAAATCAAAAATTTTAGAGAGGTCAAGGAATATCAAGGAAATGAGTTTGCCTTTGTCACTGTTTGTTAATAGCATGAAGGTTAATAATGACTTGGTAGTGCTATGGGTAGGTCTAAAATAATGCTGTGTAAGAGTTAGGAGCTCTTCCTGAAGGATATGTTGAAGAAATTGCTTGTGAATGTACTTCCTCAGAAGTTTTGACATAGATGAAAGTATGGCGATAGGTTTGAAATTGGTTATATCAGATGAGGATCCTTCTTTGTGAAGGGGGTTGATGAAGAACTTATTCCTTTATAGATATATTAATTAGAACAGACACAGGATAGGGTATGGAACTGGCAGCCAGCTTGAATTCTGGTGGGGATTATCTCCTGAAGGAGAATAGAGTTTCAGTTTAAGAAGTAGCAATTTGATGTAAGCAGACGGGATGGGTGTGAGAGTAAAATAGGGGGTGTTTTCAGTCTGGTGATGGGAAATGTCAGGATTGTTAGGAGGAAAATCTGTAGTAAGGGCTTTAATGATTTCTATAAAATGTGTGTTAAACTGAGCAGCTATATTGGAAGGAGTGTTATTTGGAGTAGGATTATGAGTGGTGGTTGTTCCAGGGTAGACAATATTATTAAGAGAACACCAGAATTTTTTAGGGTTGGAACTCTGATTTAGTAAGGGAAGTTTTATAAAATTTTCTTGCCTGTATCAATCTGTCTTTTAGTGTGGTTACATAGTTCTTTAAACCATTGTAGTTTTGGTGAGTTCTTTGTTTTAACAATTTCTCCAAGCCCTATCCCTTTCATGAATTAGGGACCTACATTGAGTGTATAACGAGGGGAGAATGGTTATTCTTTACTCTTTTTGTTCTAGATGGAGCAAGGCTATTGAGCCTTTCAGGAAGAGTTGTTAAATTTGTGTACAGCTTCATCAAGTAGAATGGTTTTCCAAGTAGAATGGTTTTCAGAACATAACAGTTAAAGAAGCTTAGGGTTTTCTTAAATGTATCAGGATTAAAATTAGTGAGGCTTCAGAAAGTTCTATTATGGGGATCCAGTGAAGTAGAATTAAGATTTTATACTGACATTTTACATAATAGTACTACATTTTTTTAATTTTATCCTAAATATCCTTTGCAGAATATTAATTACTTAAACATACATGTGTATATAAAACATAGTTTGCTGGAAACAAAAATATTTAGAAAACATTAAAAAAATATGTATTTACAGAGAAAGAGAGAGTATGCATCTCCAATTTATTTGTAAGAATGTTTTAAAATGTCAAATGTGTAGATTATCTAGACGTACTACAGAATAATCTATATTTCAGAACAATTACTGTTGATTAAAGAGTTTGATAAACATAGTTACAAACAGAATGAAACTCAAACTGCTGTAATAGATGTCCCCATCAGCTGTAAATACATTCCCCAGTTAAACACTTTCTTTTTATTTATCAGTACACCAAGATAAAGCTCTAGGCGAAAAAAGGTAACCCAGTAGATACACTGGAATTACCCATTTGTAAAATAGAGGCAAAAAGGTACTTAAACTGCCACTTTTTGTCTGCTTCAAACTAGGTATCTACCCAGAAAGTACAGAGTTGAAATCAGGTCTACAGATTGTTTTTCCCTACTAAATTCTAATAACTCCTAACAATTTAGCTATTTAGACACTTAGCCTGCAATCTTTTGCCTGGGGGTTTCTAGCCCGCTCCTTTCACTACGCTCACTTCACTTCCCTTCCTGCCCCCTATTGCCACCTGCCCCCTTTACCTCTACGTCTATTCTTAGCTTTAACCCCACCCCTAATTACCACCAATTAGGCTATACCACTAGTCACCCCCTCCCCTACATCCACCACAATAATGCTACTACCTAATATAATAACAATCCTAACCTGCATATTTCTAGCTAACATTACATCCTATCAAGGCTCCACAGTCACATGCCCCAACAACTTCCACTGTACTCTCTCAAGACCCTCCCTCAAACATTTACACTATAACTACACAACCCTTGCCACCAAAAACATCCTCCCAATACACACACTCCATTACCAAACACCTAACACACTCAAAAATGAAATATCCCTAAGATACCACAAGGAATTTACTATGTATATAAAACATATCCTAAACACCCTCTATAAACTTGCCCTCGCTGGAGACATCCATCCAAACCCTGGTCCTCCCAAATCCAACCCAATCACAAACCCTAGTCTAAGCAACCCCCCACAACTCAACTCTTAGCCAACAAAAAACAACAGACCTAATTATAATGTCCCTAAACATCAGAAACATATGCAATAAAATCCAAGAACTACATACCAGCATAAGCATATATTGCCCAGATATTCTCTTCCTAATTGAAACCTGGCTGAAACCTAACATCAATAGTGAGGACATACTTCTACCTGAATACAACATCCTTTGCATAGACGGATTGTCCATAAAAGAAGGTGGTGTAGCATTGATATTTAAGCACCACCTCAATATTCAACTCCTGAACACATCTGCCCCTCCCCACAACAATGAAGAAATCCATTATGCCAATTTCAAACTAAAACCAAACAAAACAATCAATATCACAGGATGATATTTCCCACCAGGGCAAAATATTATACCCCTAGAAAATCTCTTGAGCTGGGCTACTCTATCTCTACCCCAGGAAACCATCATTCTTGGTGACTTTAACATCAACTGGCTATCCTGTAATAACAATCTCACAGCCATTCACCTTAATCTCCATGGGTTCACTCAACTCATCCAATCCCCTACCTGAATCAACAAAAACCCTAACAATCATACCTTACTTGACTGGATCCTAGTCAACAAAGCCCCTCACTATTACCTAGCAGGCTGCTTACCTGACAGTCTTAGTGACCATTCCCCCACTTTCCTAATTCAGCACCACACAAACAGTCTCAAGCCCATTGTCTACAGGCAAATACGGAACAAGTGCAACTTCAACCCCAGCTCCTTCATCTCCTCCCTGCAAAAAATTAATTCGTCACCACTAAAATACCTCAGCCTAGATGAGGCTGACCACTTCTTCAACAGCACCTTCCTCTCCATCCTAAACACCCACGCTCCTGTAAGAAATGCCAAAGTCAGATTCAGGCGTGCCCCAGTTACAAAAGACCACCAGAACCCTAATGAAATCCAGAGATAAGGCCTGGGAGCACTGGCGACTAACAAAAAATAACTCAGGCAATCAAGCCAAAAAGCAAAGCCAAAAAGCAAATAAAATTAGACAAATCCCTCTACTATAAATCCACCCTAAACTCTACCAACAACAACCCTAAGCAATTCTGGTCCACTATTAACACTATCCTCTACCCAGGGAAGGTTGATACCCCCAGCCATCCATTCTCCCCTTGTCCAGCAGTATTGCTGAATCCTTCAACAAACACTTCACTGAAATTATAACATCTCTAAACAAACACTTCCCTACAACAGACCCCCAACTCCTAACCCTAAACCCTCACTCCAATTTTCTTCTTCACCTCAGTACCTACCTCCAACATAAAAAGACTATTGTCAAATCTTAAACTCACCAAACTCGCAGCTGACAAATTCCCCTCTGAATACTTGAAAACTGCAGCTGATACTCTAGCCTACCCAATTTCAATTCTAATCAACCATTCCATAACAGAAGGCTATGTTCCCTCAACATGGAAAATATTCCACATCATTCTCCTCCACAAAGGCACCCACTCCACCGACCTCTCCAATTACCGCCCCATTGCTATCCTCTCCCCTCTCTCCAAGATACTTCAAAAATGTATCAACACCCAGGTCTCCAACTACCTCATAGCTAATAATCTCCTCTCCAAAACCCAACATGGTTTCAGGCCATATCACAGCACTACCTCTGCTCTGCTCTCCTTCACCAACACTATACTTCATCAGAAAAACAATGGCCTCTTCTCTACTATCGTATTTCTAGATCTCTCAAAGCCCTTTGACATGGTATCTCATGAGTTATTTACTCTCTATTCTCCCCAACCTCTCCTTCTCACAATCAGCCTGCAACTGGTTCCACAGCTATCTACACGGATGCCAGCAATTAGTAATCTGGGACGATTACCTATCACCTTACCTCCCAGTTACTCTCAGAGTTCCCCAAGGGTCTATCCTTGGCCCTCTGCTATTCTCACTTTTCACTAACAACATACATACTGCCACCTCACAAGCAGCTCTTATACAGTATGCAGATGACTCTACTCTCATATGCTGTACCCCCACTCTACCAGAACTACAGCAAATTACACATGAATCATTCTCTTCTGTAGATAGCTGGCTATCCAATGCTCAGTGCCTACTCAACCCAAGTAAGACAAAACTTCTCCTGTTCCAGCCTTCCAAAGCCACCCAAAACACCCCCCACTTCAACATTCTCGCCAAAGACAATACCATCACCTCTCCATCAGAACATACAAAATTACACGTGTGGAAATAGACAAGAAACTTAGATTTGACACCCACATATCTCTCACAATAAAAAAAGTTCACAAGAAACTTGGTGCATTATATTGAAGCCACCAATTCCCAACCAAGGCAGCAAGAATCTCCAGAGCCAATTCTCAGCTAATCTCCACTCTACTCTATGCAGCCCCCATACTTACCAATCTTAGACAGACAGACCTACACAAGCTGGATGCTTGTTACAACAAAATTGCTAAATTTGCTACTGGAACCTCCTACCACATCATTGTATCTCCCTTAAAGAACTAAACTGGCTAGAACTCCCACAACTCCTTCACTTTAATCAACTCACCCTCGCTCATAAACTTAACCACACCTATAACATCCCTTCCCTTCAAACCCTTCTCCAACCCTATTACTCCACTAGGCCCCTAAGATCAAGCAACAAAAATCAACTCACTGTTATCAAACCCAAATATTCAGCAGGAGAAGCCATATTTTCATGTACCATATCTAAACTTTGGAACAATCTTCCACCCTCTATAACTACTCTACTTTTCAGCAGCCCTTTCAAGACTGTACTCAAATTCCACTTAAATTTGCAATGGCTTTGTCCTTGTTCTAATCCAGACTAACACCCCCACCCTTAGCCGCCACCTAGACTCTTAGCCCAACTATACTACCGCCACTACTAACCACAGTCAGAATTAGCTAGCTGTCTTCACATACTTTGAAATCTTGTCTGACAACTTTGTTAATAATATTATAAATGACAAGAAACTATCTTAACTTGCAACATTTACTGTATATACTGTTGATAATCAATATATTGTTATTGTATTAAAGCCAACAACCTGTAATGTTGTTTACTATTACTGCAACTTTGTATCTCTATTTATCATGTACATGATGTGGAGTTTTTCTCCCCTGGCATCCGCTTTAAAAGGACCTGTGCCCAGTCGGAATTTCCCTGTAAACAAATGTAAAATAAATAAATAAATAAAATGTTCATGCTCTAAGATTAACTACTATGAAACCTAACTTCATGGACAATGAAAAAAGTGTAGTAGAAAATATATCTCATGTAAATAGCTTGGTACTTGTTGTAACTTACAGTACTAATTTTAAATTTATAAGTGAAATTTATAAGAGATATTGGAGTATTTTTATGACCATTCCTCAAATAAAGTTAACAGTAGGTATGACTCCAAAATTTGTTTTTAAGAATAAGTTTAATTTGAAACAACAATTATGCTATGATAGTTACTATATTAAAGAAAAAGAAGAGAGAATGCCCATTTCCATGTCTGGAATCTAATTCTAAGTTGATATACACCACTACTTATGTTGAACATCAGTCTACTAAGAAGAAATGCTATTTAAATTTATACACTGATTGCAATACCAAATTGTCCCACTGGTCAGCTTCTCCTATCCTTTTCCTTAGCTAAAAAATGGAATTCACTCCCTCCTTCTCTAAGAATTTCTGAAAACTTTGAACACTTCAAAACACAGCTCCATTCTTACCTCTCCTGTAAATGGAAATGCAATTGCACTCTACCTACCTAACCTGCTTACATATATGAATACATGAATACATTCATTACATATAAAGTACCTTCCACCTTACCCTATAGGGGAGTAATCTTATTTACTGTCTTCTTACAAATGTTACTTTTATACCATTCACAGATTATTCAAAACATCTGTACAATTTTAACTCTGTACTACTGTTCTCTAATCTGTAAACATGTAAATATGTATTGTAAATTATTCTATGTTGCTGTTTTACTTTGCTTAGTTTTACTATATAATATTAACTATTTGCTTAATTGGTACTATTTTTACTATACATTATGGAGTTGTTCTTCCTGGGCCTCCACTGAAAACGGGCTCCTTGAGCCCAGTGGACCTCCTCAGTCATCAAACTGGAAATAAATAAATAAATACCATGAATGCTGATATTGCTAGGTATGTACAAAGTTAAGCCTTTTATGTACAAAAAACTAGTATGAAACTCAGTGAAAATATAGTACAACATATTTATGATATAAAAACAGAGAACATTTATAATGAAATAGCAAAACAAGTGTGTCAAAATGGAAGTGAACATTTTTTTTAATTCCTTGCTTTGCAAGGAGAGCATCTTAGTATGAGGAAAGGTGATCTTGTAACAATGCAGAAAAAAATGGAAACTAGAATGAATCCCATGTGTTATCCAGGTATGAATGAAGTGAGCACTTTAAAACCTATACCGAGGAGGTTCACAGAGGAGAGGTTTGCATCTTTGATCAGGTGATGAGTTAAGTGTATATTTAAATTCTTGACTGTGTGCGGCTTTTAAAATACTTGAGAAAGTTTTTTAATGTGAGAGGTTGTGTATATTAATGTTCATTAAATTAATGTTATAGTAAATTTATGAGTTTTATTGCTTTATGCTGCGCAGTGAGTTTGTGAAGTACATTTTATCCTTTTGTAGAATGCGTTTTATCTTATTTATAGAAGAAACTATTAAAATGGTTTTGTTGTATAATACATTCAGTATCTGTATATCAACAAATAAAACTGACTTTATTTTATATAACTTTATTTTATAATTATTTATTTGAAAAGCTGTAATTAATTTATTACTTAATATAATATAATCTTTAGAATGACGTATTGGCTAAAATGAGCAATGCTGGTATCATAAAAAAGATATGTATCTTAATGTAGGTATCCATATAGATGTAAAAATAAAAAAAAAACTCTTTTTTTTTTTTTCCTCAGCAGAAATTCCTTTAGTAAGTTTTTGTCCTGTTGTAGAGAATCTATTGTCACAGCACATCAGAAATCATAAAACGTTTACATGATTAAAACACAGTTGTACAGTCACTTAAAACAATCTATGAATGTCACTGCTATAGAAACATTTTTGATATCTTTCCAATAAGACATTTATCATGTTTGAACTATACAGCTATTTGTTTATGTTTGTTGACAGGTTAGTTCCATTAGGCCAATATCTTTTTCCCTGAAAGCCTAAGGTGATATTTGCACTGAGAACGGGGAAATTTGGCAAGAGCAATGGGGAAATTTCTCCACTCTTTTTGATAACTGCCATGAAATCTTTTATATCAATTTCACCTTACAACAAATCAAGCAAATGGGGTCTTAGTTTAACATCTCATCCAAAGAATGGCTTACTCAGGAGTACAGCACCTCCCATGTGGTACACTGCAGTATCAGTACTCCAAGTACTCTGTGTAGAACTAGAATCCGCAATCTTTTTGATCTTCCCACATCAAGGGAGAGTGTGTGGTCTGCTGGGCGACTAACACTGACAATTCATCTGTCAAACACAGCTCGACTGAAATAGATGGTACACACCATCTAACTGATTCTGTAGAACCACAGCAACTTCATTCAGTACAGAATTACCATATATAGAAGCACATATTTTCCACACTTATAGGAACAGGTTCCCAGACATGAAGTCTGGGTGATTGTCGTGAAATAAAAGTACAAGTAAAGTTGTATGTACTGCTATACATTGCATTACATATACAGTTCAAAAAACTTTTATATACAATTTCAAGAACATATTAATTGGTTTTTACCTACCAGTTTATAAAAGCAAAATAATTACTAATTCTTATTGGAAGAAAATAGAATTACAGAGTCTTCCCTTACTAAGAGTTGCAAAACATTTATTTCTATATCTTCCACATTCATACTATTGATAACTGTTATTCCTTTTCCAGCTTTTCAAAGCAGTTATATTTTCTATTCACAATTTCACCACTATTGAGTTTCATACTTTGGTAAAAATACTGCAAAATATTCCAGTGTCATAGTACTAAATAATTTAAATGCAAAATTGTAGCTATTTTATGTGTTTTTAACTACAGCCATTCTGTGCCTATGAAGGAAAACTATATAAAATAAATAATCTGGCTTTTGTTTTATGACTAGATTTAAATATACATCAGATGAAGTCCCCCTTCTCACCTTATTCATATGAACTAACCCCATCCCTACCCTGCACCAAATCCTAATCCTACACATTATATTACTAAAAACCTTTACATAACAGTATCACTACCAAGATGTTACTTATCTCCCTTTTGTAACTGGAGTTTAACGGAGTAGTGCGTTTCTAGTGGTAGAGAAGTATTTGATATTTTTTCATTCACTCATAGTGGTGTTTCAGTGTTTTGTGATTGTCTTTTTTCCAACCATTTGCGATTCTCTCATTTGAGTTTTTGAAATTTCATGAATTATGTACATGTGTATGTGTGTTTGTGCGTGTTTATAATTATGAGTCTATGTCATAAGCTTAAAATGTCAAAAGATTGAAACACAAAAGCTGTAAAACTCAAAATCCTGGGAACATATTTAATGCAGGCAGCAAGCACCCCTGAACCCTCACACCTTCTATTAATTTTTATATATATATATATATATATATATATATATATATATATATATATATATATATGGTTTCACTTTACAACTCCGAAATACTGAAATATCAGAATTCAGTATCTCGAGACTGTAAAGCCAAAAACGTAAAAACCCGAAACCTCAAAAGCACGAAATTCAAAAACCATGACTGCCCATACACACTCCACACACAAACAAGCACACATACACCTTCCTCCCTACACTACAAACCAACACAACACACAAAAATGCAACAAAACAAACACATGCGTGGACCCTACATATAAGCATGGGGGCAAGACCCCTGCACCCCCATGTGGGGGGTTGCGCCTACCCCACTACTTATATATACTAACTCCAAGGTCACACTAAAACGCAAACACACAAAAACAACCACTACACATTCTACACTCCCCTTGCACATACATACAAATATCACCACTCTCAACACTTGCACACTCACAGTCTTACCTACCTACCCTAACCCACACCTCAAAACTTCAAACACACTCACAAACACTACAATCCCTACCCAAAACCCCTAGTAAAACATTACTTACCTGAATCTCCAGCTACATCCACATACCAGAATGCACATCATGAACACAGGGAATCCCATGTCATGTACGTGCCTCCACAACCGCGGATTTGACATATCCACATTCAGCATTTCTGTATTCGGCATTCTGCATTTTCACACAAGTGCAGTTTCAACACTTCGGTACTGAAGTTCGATATTTCAGTAGTTCGAGATGCTGAAGTGAAACCATATACAGGGGGATAGAAAAGAAAGCAGGAGCTGCTGGCTCATGCGTAGACAAGCTACAGCTACAGCTGATCTAAAAGCAGGACTATTTGCTTATTTATACTATCTAAGTAATCCAGAGAACACCCTTAATCTGGGATTTGAGACTTCCAAATAATTGACAATCTCCTGTGAGATGCAAGCTTCTCATAGCATGTGCAGCCAAATATTGAAATGTCTATATGTTTTAATAGCGGTCTTAATCACAGATTTATATAATTCTCACCAGCTAACAAATCACACATTAAGTCATTTATATCCAGTTTTGTCCATAATAACAATATGTTGTCCTATATAAGCTTTCATTATATTGACCTTCTTATATTGCAAAGTTTATAACATGATTTTCTGCACAGTGCTCAGACTTTAATATGAGGACTCTGGTTTCCTGGAAATAATGTCTGTTATTTCCTTCTCACAAAATCTGTCAAAAGCTGGCTGAACAGGTAAAAATATTAAATATGCTAGTTTGGTTTAAAATTCAACTCATTATTATTGGTTGAAAGTATGGAGCAAGCTACAGTTAAGAATATTATGAAGTAAAGCGACTCCTTGGTCTTCAAAAAGCATGTGACAAAGAGCACAATTCATTCAACTCAGCAATGCACTGGCTGCACAGAATAGGTTACTAGCATAAATCAACAACAGAAAAAGACAGAAATGCATGGGTAATACACCATTCAGACTCCTTATCAGGTCTCAGTTTTGGCATTGTCTCACGTTATGAACTACACTGGTAAAAATAATATTAACGGGAAGAAAAGAATAAACCAGGAATGCCAAAACTGCTTATAAATAATATCAGGAATTTTTTAGTTAAAGCTTTAATAAACTTGAAGAAAAGGATGGCATACCAGTATTGAAAAAATATAGTCATACTTTTATAGCAAAATTATAGGATTACAACAAATTCAAAAATCATGTGTGCCATCTACCAAAATATTTTAAATGTAGTGAAATGATAAAAGTAGAATATTAAAATCAACCAAGAAAACAGTTTTGTTTTAATCATGAAGTGGGACTTACATTTCAGTATAAATGTTCTTATTAGCCATGTGCAGGTACTATAAGTGATAAGTTAAGCACAAACATCAGTGAGGACTGTTAAGAGTTTTTCTGGTGTGGACAGTTTATGGAAAACAAGAGATATGCACTGATCACAGGAAATACTAAACACGGCATGGCTAGTTGTCTACTACCAGGAGACTCATTGTACAGACCAAAATAACTATATCAGACATATCTGAAAACAAACCCTTTTGTCATATCTCTCAACCTTTTAGTGCAAGAAATCAGAGCAAAGCCAAAAAATAATGCAGGGGGGGAACAAAGTTCCAAAAATAGGGGCACATTTAATTATTGTTCTTATAAACTTAGAAAGTTGCTAGAATAATAGGCTTTGGATTAGTGTGCATTTTCTGAAAGATGTGAAGACAGAAACTAAAATGTCTCTCATCATGTGAAAACTTTAGTTCTCACTGATTTGCTAGAAAGCCGCAAATTTTATGAAGAAGTGAAAAGAAATATGAGGCAAAATTCTGGGCAGTTAAGAAGCATTTTCTTTGTATGTTTGTCCAACAAAATGTTTCCATTTCCCCCTAGAGCTAATACTAGAAAGACCAGCATTTGTTTAAAACATACAGGAAAATAACAGATTTGTCAGTGTCACTTTTATCAAACACTAAGATTTGTAAGCTCTGTTAACAGTAATTTAAGAAGCTTACATAATTAATCATATTACAGAGCCAACTAAAAGCTATTTTAGGAAAGATCAATATGTAACAGAATGTCACCAGTGCACTTAGTACTATTAGATGAGTTTATGACTATAAGCAGGTTGTTTCACGCAGTCCTCACTCTAAGGAACAGGAAGAAAAAATCTGTAATAACTTGAATGGCCTAATGTAATCCTGGGGTTAATTAGTGTATGCACAGTTCAGGCAATGAAAAAGTTGCTATTAAAAGGAAAACATATATCTTTCCCTTGCTCTTAGTTTGTATGCACATCATGTATTAAAAGAGGATCCCATGTTTCATTTGTAACTGCAGCTATTGATTATGTGAAAGCCCCTCAAAGCAGATCCATAGAATAATTCACAGCAATTAATGGAAATGGCAGTTGCTACATTACAAATGCTGAAGGAAGCCAGCTTGTATATTTAATCTTTTAATGGGCTGGAATCTTCATCAAAAAGGCAGATTGCGTTTAATCTTCCTGAGCCTAAAAATACAGTATAAGGAACCCTGCATTTATAATGCTGGGTCAGTTTAATCTCCGACACATATTAAGATGAGTCATTTCACAGCTGTTTTAGATGTAGAACCTAACATAACAAGAATAAAATACATTTCCCAGCATGAATACTTCAGGAAGAGGAGTGTGGAGTAATAACTTACTAACAGCCAGAATATAGATAAATTGTATAAACATTAGGCCACACAGAGCAAGTGCATGTGATAATGCACTGGCATGTCAGTTTATAGTTCACAAATCACTTTAGGAAGCAGTACTGTGAGGGCTGTGTAAATAATGCAAGCAAAATTTCCCTACAAACAAGACCTCTATGAAAGCAGGTCCAGAAATGAATTGAGAAATGAGATCACTGACTCAGTTTATGAAATACTCTTTTACTGTATACTTAATACATAATCTGAGAAATACATCAGAACGGAACTATAAATTCCATAATGTTGCTGTGAACAAATGTAATTTTGCTGTTAGATTAAAACAGATTTACACAGCCAAACAGCTGTTCATTACGCACAGTGTTTACAAGGTTATATGTAGTTGTCTGTATATAAAGATGTAAGACTCACCATACTACAATCACTGAATCTTTAAGACACTGAAACCCCTTGAGCAGGGAAAAGTCCATACCTACGTCTTCCAAGCTTTCATCTCCTCAGGATGAATTATATCTTCTTACATACTATCTATAATCTGTCACTGTCGTCTGAAATCCTGTTTCATCCACATCCTCTTCTGATGCTCATCAAGCTCTCATGCTCTGTTTCCTTTTGAAAGAGTTCACTGTATTTCTACTCTAGATTTTTATTTATGCTTTCCTGTCCTCAGTTTTGTCTTTAATTGCTGGAATAGATCTTCAGCCAAGTAGGCAAGGATAACAGCGATCTTCGTCTATCAGCCACTGAGAAGTCCAGCTTCATCTGCTCATATTTTAACTTTCCTCAGGATAATTGGCCTTCTTTTCAGGATTTTTGCTGAGACAAGAAGCAGTATATCATAAGATCTGATGTAATTAGTTGGAAAACTAGTAGCATGAGCTTAAATCCAGCATTCCCAAACTGCAAACTGTAATAGCTGTCTGAAACTGAGAGTTGTACAACTGGGCAACAGGGATACTCATGAGAGACATAGCAAGAGGAAGAGATTTTTTGCATCCAATGGATAATTCTTTTCAGCAGACTATCTATTCTTCTAGTCAGGCAGTGGTCTCAATGCGTTCAGGTGACAAGCATGAAAAGGTTCTCATTTTTGCATGTGTTGCTAACTGCTGCAGGCCACAAGCAAAAATAAGAGGGGAAATGGCAGAGCAAGTACTTTGAGCAGTACACTGGTGCTTTTGTGAAGCACCAGTCAATCATTATGAAACCATAAAAATACTAGCTGCAGTAATACTCCCACCTTGATAAAGACTCTGAGAAATTCTAGAGGATAGCTGTCCAACAGGTGACCATCAGGTCACAATCTGGGCTGCCAAAGCTTTTTTATGTGGCCTGTAAAGGCCTTGATAACAAGATTTAAAATAAATAGATTATTTGCAGTTAACTGGTCCTGTCATTTTAAATACTGGGTTCATGACTTTCCAGTTAACTGCTCATCGCATTAGTACATCTTCGTGTAAACACTGCAGCCTCAGTTCCAGATTATTTTCTTGAAACGGTTGGTGATCTTTTTGTTTTTTCTTTTTTTTTGCATACCCATACAGCTCAGCCTACAAGAAATGAAAATAAGAACAACGTCACTCATCCAGATTTTTTAGCAAAATGTTCCTACTTTTCATCTACTTGTAAGTGTGTGGATGTTGACAGGACTATGTTTGTGTGTTGGGAGATGGGGGTTGTAGCCATACCTCTCAACATCAAAAAATGATGGAAAAATATAAGTACATTACCAGAAAGACATTGTAAAATATGTAGACATTAATGAACTGAATAGCAGTATTGTTTTGCACAAGGTCATTTATTGTTGCTTCATAAAAAGAGATATTTAAGGTGTGTGCACTCACTATTGTTGCATCTAGTAAGCTGGTCATGCAGTGGGGTTTTCTGCATAATAGCTTCAAAAATCGCATTGTGATGAAAGGGAATTGTGTGAAGGAGGATGTACTTCAAAAATATTAGGGATATCCTGTGCAGGAGTCAATCAGGGCTGAACATAGGAACTGTCCTCCAAAAATAGGAACATGTCAGAGGTCTGGACATACCTCTGAGTGGAGAATTATGTCAAAGGCCATGGCTAAGTCTAGGTAGACTGTATGCATGGCCTTTCCCTTGTCTAGGGCTTTGGTGACTATCTCGAAGACGTCCACCAGGTTTAACAGGCATTACCTCCCCTTGACAAAGCCAAGCGGGTCGGGTCAAATGTTTCGAGATTTCCTATATCTTTGCTAATATGGTCCAAGATGATTTGTTCCATGGCCTTGCAGATAAGGCTGGTTAGGCTAATGGGATGGTAGTTCCTAGGGTCCTTGGATGCACCTCCTTTGTGCAAAGGGATGATGGTAGCTGTTGTCCATTCCACTGAAACGAAGCCAGTGCTTAGGCTGTGACTGAAAAGCATGCCCAATGGTGACGCTAATTCCTGTTTTAACCTATGTAGAACACAACCTGGTATGTTGTCTGGTCCCATAGAGGCTGTGTTTTTGGCCTTGGAGAGGGCATTTAAGGCCTGCTCTTTGGAGATACTAGGTGAGGGACAGGTGTTAGGGATACTTTGGAGTATATGTGGTGGGGACAGGAGACTGAAGTTTTCACTGAACCTGTCAGCCAGCAGGTTTACTATATCCACAGGTTCTGCGTATGTAGTAACATTAACAATGAGTTTAGTGCAAATCTGGGCCTTACCTTTGATGTTATTGGTGTAACTAAAGAATGCCTTGTGGTTATCCTTAGTTAGGGAAGCTAATTTGGATTCATAGTTAGCTTTGGAGGTCTTTACTAGGAGTCTTATTTGCTTGTTTAAGTTGAGGGAGTGTTTCCAGTTTTGAGACCGTTCCTTTCTACTCTTAGACAGTAATTTATTTATCCTGTTGTATAGCCTACTAATGGCAGTTGTCCAGCAGGCAGGTTTATTTTTCCTTGAAGATCTTGCTTTAGTCCTATCAGGTAAGGCAGAGTCAATACAATTGTATAGGTGCTTGCATAAAGCATTGGTGTATAACTCAGCATAGGTGTCTGTTCCATCATGGGGGGGGGCTATGAAGCTATTTCTACTGTCACGTAAGAGGTTATAATTAGCCTTGGAGAAGTTCATTCTTGAACTATAATTTTCTTGCCCTTCATATCACCATCATACCTATTACATTTTGTACCTTAAATATACATATTTCCTTAAATTAGGATCCAACAGTTCATTCAAGATAAAATATATATATTAACTTTATTTCAAAGACTAAAACTAACATTAACCAAGCAATGTATAATTTTATTTGCATATCATCTCATGTCTCATGAAATTGTTTTGAATTGCTGTAATATATAATTTTATAGGACTGGATATGTTGAAATAAAATATCTATTTTTTTATAATATTGCTTAATCATACAGCTTGATGAGCACAGGCTATATACAAGCACCCAGTGTTTGGTCTAACAGAGAAATTCCCAGTGGGAGTGGGTGTGCATCAGCCTTCAGCTCTGAGCCCACTGCTATTAATATTGGCGATGGACATCAACAAACAAGTTGGAGTGAACATATCAACAAAGCTGCTGTATGTAAATGATGTAGCATTACAAACAGACTCTGAGCAAGAACTTCAGCAAAAAGAATAGAAAAATGGGGTGTAAAACTGAAGGTACATGGGATGAAACTGAGTACGGTTGTAATGGCAGCAAATCGGGAAATCAGATGTAGCTGGGAATTGAGATAGAAAGGAAAATAGTGGAAGAGGTTAACAACGTCAAGTACTTGGGAGGGGTAGTTGATAAGAAAGAATGACAAAATGAGGAGATCAAAGCCAAAATCAGAAGGACTGCAGCCAACTAACAGAGTGCCAGGGATACTGTATGACAGAAGAATGCCAAAGAAGTTGGAAAGTAAGGTGTACATCACAGCAGTGCATCCAGTACTACTGTATGGTATAGAAACGTGAGCTCTAAAGGCAGTGCAGTAAAGGATGCAAGAGGTGATGGAGATGAAATGCCTGAGACAGGTGGTAGGATACACACTGTGGGACAAACAAAGAAATGATCAGAGCAGAAGTCAAAGTAGTTTCAATTGCAGAGAAGGTCAAAGAGAACAGATTACAGTGGTTCAGGAACATGTGCAGAATAGTAGAAGACAATCTGGTGAAGAAGATTTTGAACAGACACGAAGAAATCAAAAGGAAATGACATCCAGCAAAGAGATGAATGGATGGATGAATTATGTGCGAGAAGACCTACCACAGTCAGACATGACGATCAAAAAAGGTAGAAGAGTTGCACTTAATTATAGGGTGAAGCATAGCGACAGTTGACATGACTCCCCGACCCCATGCAGGAAAAGGGGAAGGGGTGGGTGATGAGGATGGTGATGATGATGTATGATCTATTACAGCTGCATTTATTGTATTCTGTAGTAAATTTTCTCCCTGCATTTTGTCTACAACACACACTGCCACAAAGCAAATACAATAGCTGACATGGGATCATTATCTAAGTCATTAAACAAATTATTTTGCTAATGTGTTCTTCTTATTTCTACTCCTTGCATGCAGTTTATACTGGTATCTATCATGAACTCTTTTGCTTAAGTGAATGAACTACACCAAGCATAATCAAGAGGTAAAATAAAAATGACTCAGCCTATGCATACTTTATCATATGGGTACAAAGACATTAAACGTTGTAAGGAATTGTTCTACTCCTTTCTCTTCCTTTCCACTACTGGCCATACTGCTACGGTGTGCATTCTTGAAATGTTTCCCAGTTGCAATAGCAGTTTCTACAGTCCTATTACAGTCGTATTATGCAACATGGCACACAGCACAACAATTTTGCTGCATTTCTCAAATGAATACTGCAGTGTTTCCATTAATGTGTTGTGCCAGAGAAAGACCCCCCCCTACCGAGTTTTCTACAAATATGCTCCCAAGCATGGGCTGTGCTGTACACCATCTCTGTCATGGTCTGGAAGTTGCAGACAGTGGCCATGATCCAGAGCTTCAGGATAAATGCAGCACTGCCTGGAACTAACATTAACGTAATGGCATGTAGCCAGCTCCCTGCTTGCATGACCGCTATGCTTAACGCACTGTGTAATCGACATATTTGTGAATCTACTAAGTAGCTGACCTTGTAGAACACCCCCCACCCACCAAGAGCCATTGATATAGATTAGGTATGTGACATACATGTGAATCATTCAAACTGCATGGTTGGTACATACCGTGGACATTACACAACACATGACAGTTTAGGGAGTTGAAGTCCTTCCTGTTGATTCATCTTGGTCCTTCCGGACCATGTTAGGCCTTTATTGCAATATGTAAACAATCTTTAGCTCTCAGGATATCAGGAAAATGGCTACTACTGTAAAATGTGCTCATAAATGTGGTCTTCTCCTCTGCAGTCCTGGGAAACCAGACATCTGTTTCAGCTTTATGTTGAAGTAGTACTGAAGGAAATGAGAGGTTGATGTCTGTGATACCCCTAGTGTATCCCTTATAGATCAATGCATGGTCTTTGTCCCTGAGAAGCTTAATGCTACACATACTTGTTTGCCCACTAGGACAAACAATCCCATGAATCCCCCTCAGTTCTGCTTTTAGATGATACAGTTTGACTGAGTGAGGCATGGTCTTCATGTATAAACAGCAGAGGTTCATTATCTAATGGATCATAAGGAGATGATATGCATAATAATATGGTAGCACAGATGGTAACAGTACAAAACTTCTCGGGCACTGGCTCACAAGGAGAATTCTCCTGTATAATAAAAATCCCTGGGAGTCTGCTGATTTGCCAATGGCAATCTTTTGCTAATGCCATTTGTGTGGATCAAAATCACTGAAAATCATCTTCAGCAAACAGTGAGGATGCACATGTCACCACTGTTATGCGACTCTACAGTTAGTGTATACCCCTGCAATTTTTTTTTTGTTTGTTTATTAGTGAGAGTGGTTTTCAATGATTCTGAAACTGGTTTTCACAAATAGCACTCAAAGAATGCCACAGGTGAATCAACACATACCCATATCCTGAGTACTGAAGCCAGGGGAAGGCAAAGGGGGGCAACTGCCCAGCTGAAAAGTACTGGTGGGTGAAAGCCGCCAATTCCAATCACTGTTTAAAACATACCAGCTTTTAAATTCCTGTATTGTACTTGTGGTCAATACTTTAGCACTCCGTGTGTGGTCCAAACTGTATCAAGCAGTCTGCTACAATTTAAAAGAGAAAAAGATTTTTTTTCTTTTTTCTAAAATAAGAGGAAAGAGGGTTGGGGGTAGGGTGCAGAAATGGGACTTGGATAGCTAGGGTAGGAGGGTGGAGAGGTCATGTATCTGTCCATCTGATTGCTATGTCATTTGAAGAAATGGACTTTTTTTTTGTTCTTCGTTTGATGAGCTGACAGGGTGGAGGGGGTGCAGAGGATTGCTTGTAGAAACCCAGCCAACTGTCATTCTGCAATGCTGCAGAAGTCCTTTTTCTTTTTGCTCTTCACTTGAAGAGCTGAGGGGTGGGTCACTAGTTCATGGAGCCAGCTACACTTCTGCATATCTCCTGTGTTCACAATAAGTTGTACAGTGAAACAGTGTACCTTTTTTATACAATTCCAAATCTTTCCACTGTGTTTGACATCATCTTCTGTATAATCCACTTGGATCATCTGTATGGAGTCCGTTATTTCCATATGATTATGTGGTCATTCCCATGTACTGCTTACTGTATTATATTTCCTACTGCATGGTCATATTGTGTCTCAGACTCCTTCACACCCTGTGAGTTGCCACACCCCCTGCTAATTTGTGCTACACATGGCTGGAAATGTCTGAGTAATGGCTACTGTATATGAAGACAGAAAAAATAACTTGCAGCATATACTACTCAAACAAAGGCATATAAGCTCTTTTGCATGTCAGATATGACTCAGTAACATCAGGGAATAATACAGTTTATAAAATGTTGAAGTAATAATTGGCAGTGTACAATGAAAATTATAGGTAGTCTGAATGTAGAATTAAGAATCTAAACTGACTATAATATTTGGAAAAATACCAAGTACTGAAGTAAAACCTTGTTTATTTATTTATAAAATAATAAAACCAGTCAGTATATAGCTATAAATAAGAACCAATATAGTACAGTAGTACAGTACTTTCATATTACATGGTACTTCACTGGATATGAAAGCACTTATTATATTGGTTCTTATTTATGATTATGCACTGACTGATTTTATTTTATACACAAATTAAGTTTTATTGACGTATTTAGCATGTCATATTCCCAAATGTTTTGCATACCCAAGGACAGATACAGAGTAGTAAGTGGTATGCTGAACACTATTTGACTACAGCCTACTACGCAGTACCCTGAACCACTGGAGATAAATATGTGTGTCACATGACGTAATTCACTTGCGCTAAATGGTAAACATTTGACTGAATGGCCGAAAAAATGGATTTATATTTACTAAGTCTGAGATGGCCAGTTCACAGAATATTCCCTTTTCTCCAAAATATTGGTGACCTCAGACTTAGTGTATGTATGTATATATATATATATATATATATATATATATATATATATATATGGAAACACTTTATAACCTCGAATTACTGAAATGTCGAATTTCACTATCTCGAGACTACAAAGCCGAATGTTAAAAATAGCGAAGGGTCATAATCGCGAACTCGAATATATGTTGAATTCGCGGTTATGACCTTAAACTGCATAATGTCCAGGATTGTGTTTTGATGGTGCATGGTGCCATGTGTGGATGTAGGTATTATGTCAGGTAAGTGTTTTCAAAGGGTTTTGAGTGGGAGTTAGTGTGTGTGTCAGTGGGCTGATGTGTTTGATGTATGTGTGAGGGGTCGGAGAATGTGCATGTGTGAGTTGGCTTTTGTTTTGTGTTTGTGCGATCTCTGAGTTAGTATATATAAGTAAGGGGTTGTGGGCAGCCCATAGAATGCAGGGGCTTGCCCTGCTTATGTGTGTATGAGTTGTGTATGTGTGTAGTTTTGTTTGTTTATGTTGTGATGTGGGTGTTGTGGTGTATGTGTGGTATAGTGTGTGCGTTTTTTTCGGTGTTGTGAATTTCGCGTTTTTTTTGTGTCGGTGTTTTGTGGATTCGGTTTTATAGTCTCGAGATACTGAAATTCGATATTTCAGTATTTCGAGGCTGTAAAGTGAATCCATATATATATATATATATATATATATATATATATATATATATATATAGATATATGTTCATGATGTGTGCAGGGGGCTTTGCCACCTCCCCACTCTCAAAAAAATTAAAAGAGATGTTCAAGATTCACTATTATCCTGCATTTTCAATGTTTGTTGTACCATGTTTTGGGAATTGGCATTTCGAGTCCCAACATTTCAACAGGAAGCCAGGATAAATTGTATTCGTAAAATCCACACAAACTCAATCCAAAAAAATAAAACAATATGATAAAGATCCACCACACTTTATTGCACTTAGTGCCTCGGCTGAAATAGCCTTCTATTTGTTGCAATCATACATCCCACATTGCACAGTATAAATACCCCTCAATAACAATTAATCAACCAATAAAATAATTAAATAAAAAAGTTTTTTACTCAAGTCTTAAAGTAAACTCTTCCAGTTCACTTTTTGATTTAACCCTCTCGGGGATAAAGTATTATATTTTAAAATTTAAACAGTTTCCTTATATAATAATATATTTTTCAACAATGCATCATCCCCCACCTTTGCTAAAACATTTTCTAAAATTGTTGCTTCTAACAAACTATAATCACTATTATGTTTATCCATAAAATGTGTTGCTATAGAACTTTCTAATTTTTATTTTCTGATGTCTCTAATGTGTTCCTGAAATCTAGTTTTAAACTCTCTTTTAGTCTCTCCAATAAAAAAAAGATTGCAGGGACATCTGAGACCATATATAACACTAACCGTATCACAAGAAAAATTAGTAACAGATCTAAACACCTTGCCATTAATAAGATTAAAATTAGGAACAATATAGGAACACACGCTACAATTATTACATGGAACAGTACCTATTTGTCTCAAAACTGGTCTAATTTCCTGAGTTGGGAATACAAAATAAGCCCTCACCAATTTATCTTTTAAATTTTGTCCTCTGCTATGGGTAGTGTATGGCACACTACACAATATCTTGTTCAATGTCTCATCCCTTTTGAGAAAATTCCAATAATACTTGACCAATTGACAAATATCCTCACTCAACACATTATAAGTGGTAACAAAAAATATTTTTCCACTTCCTTATTCTCATGTATATTCTCCCTATTCTTTTACATATATATATATATATATATATATATATATATATATATATAATACAGCTTCAAATTTGACTTATCCAATTTTCCCATTGACTCTAAGAATATTCATGTCATACCCTCTCCGTAAAAACATAGATAATGTCTGATGAACTTCCTTTTCTAAGTCACTTTTATTATTACAAATACTTGATAATCTCACCATTTCTCCATATAGTAAATTGTTGATGGCATGCGGGGTATAACAACTCGAGCCATATAAATATTGACCACTGTCAGAAAATTTGTGGTGGACTGACATCCGAATATATCCATCATTAATACCAACCAGATGTAAATCTAGAAAATTCACCTCATTTCCATATTGCATTCCATCAAATGTTAAATTATATCCATTATTGTTCATCTGATCAAAAAAGTATGTATCTTCTCAAAACCATTTTCACAAATAAAAATCAAATCATCTATAAATCTGAAATAAAAAAGAACATGTTCTTGTACAAACTTATTTGTGTAAATATGATCTACTTCAAACTTGCCCATAAAGAGGTTGGCATACAGGGGGGAAAAGGTGGCCGCATGGCCCGCCTTGTACTTGATGATATATATTCTTATTAAAACTAAAATAATTATTACTTAAACAGAAATATATTAACTCCACTATATAATGTGAAACTGGACTGTCCCCTATAAAATGATATAAAGCTTTAATACCATCATTATGTTTAATGTTCGTGTATAAACTTTGAACATCAACTGAAATCCAATTCATATTAATATTCCATTTTACATGTGATATCTTCTCCAAAAAATCAAATGAGTCCCTAATATATGAAGGCATCTTTTGTACATAAGGTAATAGAAAATTATGAGGGAAGACCCCAATATTGTGCAAAAAATTAGTAGCAGACACAATTGGTCTTCCAGGAGGATTAACATTATCCTTATGGATTTTCAGAAGACAATAAAAGGTTGCTAAACTACAACCTTAAATATTAAACTTGGCATCTTTCTCTTTTTTACTAAAATACCCTAAACGACAGCCTTTTTCCATAAGATTAACATAGTTTTCTATTGCTTCATAGTACTTTCTTCATATATTTTACCATTTTGTAAATGTTTTTCGCACATACTCAAACAGTGAGAATAATGGAGAACTGCCACGTTATTGCCCTTATCAGCTGGTTTAATAAGGTCCTTTCTACCAGCAAGGTGTTTTAAAGCAAGCCATTCTCTTTCAGTCATGTTGAATTGACAATGGGGCTTATTTTTTTCATATTCTGTACACAACTCTTCTACAGCATAATTCAACATTTCTGAAAATTGTTTAATACACTCATTAGTATATGGGGGAATAAATTTAATTTTAAAATTCACAGTAGCAGTATCCAGCAAATAATAAGCATTCATATCACTCATACCTTAAAAATCATCAGACAAACAGGAATAAAAACAGTTAACTTCACTGTTACTTTCTAAGTCATTATTAATAACATTCTCTTGATTCTTATCTGCAAAAAATACTTTAAATGCAATTTCTTCACTAACTGAAAAACTTCTTGTTTTAAAACATGCAGTCTTGGTGTAACCATTGGTATAAATTTTAATCTAAAATTAAGCACATTAAATTCTTCATTAGTTAAGGAACAGCCAGATAAATTAACAACATAATTGTCATCATAATGAAAGTCATTGCCATCTACCTCGTTTAAATGTTTGTTTAAAATGTCCCTCATGAGTTGTTGACATGTTGGCTGTACCCCTCTTTCTGTTGTTACCATCGCCTGCATATCCTCCATTATTCCAAAATCGCTGTTCATGTTGTTCTGGTTCTTTAGCTGGAGGAAGCGGAGGGTAAGACTGGATATCATTATCCTAATCCATCGTGTATCCGGTACCATCCGAAGAAACAAAAGAGACTGTATGTTGTTTTTTCTGTCCTTGTTTAAAACCCGCAGCTTCATTTTTCTTAGTGTCTATACTCTTGGCCTTCCAAAGGAAGACCCGCCCATTGTTGTAATCATGCAGGTCCCTTCTGATCTTGCCTAATTTGTAATCCACTTGTTCATTCTCAAATTTGTTCAGTTTATCCTTCATATTGGAAAACAAATCCTGCATCTTAACAGGACCAATTTTAACTATAATGTCTGCATGGATCTTATTTAACTCCTCTTTTAGTTTTATTTGTTGCATTTGGTCACTCTCTATTAAGATTGACACCCTCTCCATTGCAAATTTATGTGCAGCCATCAGCCAACAATCTTTAAAGGCTGCATCTGTTGCATCTGACGAGTCAAAGGAAGTGGAGGGGCACTTAAATGCTTGTAGCCCCCATGGTGAAATATTTAATTCTGTGTACCGTTGGAGCCACAATAAGTTAAAATGACAACGTGTTTCTTTATAGATAAGTTTTTCAAACTTATCTAACAAATTTTGCACTTCAGTAGAGAAGCGACCATTAGCAACATATCCAATACCCGCAAACAGGTTATTAAATCTATATGATCTTTTTTCAGTATATTTATTAAAGAAGTTATTAGTTACAGATTTCCCCAAATTTTGGGAAGGAACAGTACCTGAAGCTCCGGCTTGCATACCAGGATTAACTGTGCCACTCAACGGTATATTCAGCACAATAAAATTATCCAGTGTTTTCTATGAGGAAGATGAATTTAAACCTGAAGTTGTGGAAAGCATTGTATTATTCTCATGAAAAATCTGGGGAATGTTAGCTGATGGATTTGTAGCCATGGAAAAACTGGAAAACCACAAAATACACATAAACTCAATCCAAAAAATAAAACGACACAATACAGATCCACCACACTTTATTGCACTTAGTGCTTCAGCTAGAATAGCCATCTAGGAGTTACAATCACACATCCCACATCCCCCAGTATAAATACCCCTCAATAACAATTAATCAACAAATAAAACAATAAAGCAATTAAATAAAAATTTTTTTTTACTCAAGTCTTAAAGTAAGCTCTTCCAGTTCTCTTCGGGATTTAACCCTTTCGGAGATAAAGTGTTATATCTAAAAATATAAACAGTTTCCTTACAAAAACTCCTGGAAGGCTATTCCAGCTGAGGCACTAAGTGCAATAAAGTGTGGTGGATCTGTATCGTGTCATTTTATAAATTGTACTTGTACTTATGCCTGAGCACAAAAAGAATATAAATGCCTGACTTATAACGTCATACATACATACATGCATACATACATAATACTTCCAGCATGGGCATTAATGCCCTTCTAGCCTGCCAATATACCAAAACAATTGTTGCCATAATAAGTGTCCAGGTTGTTCTTAAAAATATATAAACTAGTCCTTGCTGTAACGTAGTTTAGTAGTATCAGCTGCTCTCTCAGAGAACCATTTAGTACACTTCTCTTTCCTGTAGAATTTTCTACATATGCTGTCTGATGGTTCTCTAATACTTTTTGATTACCACAAACATTTCAGAGATAGTTATCTCTAAATGCCCTATATAAGATTGTCTCTTAAATATCTATAAGAGACACTGTATAAGTTCAGATATTTTAGTCTTTCATTACAACTTAAATTTTCACATCCATGGATGCTCTTGGTATATTTCCACTGTACTCTTTCCAGTTCATAGGTTCATACTAGGCTATCTGCCCGAGGGCATTTACAAGCCTAGCCCATAGTTTTGTGGCTTACGCCACCCCTTTAGTATGGGGAACTATACCCATTATTTTGCTGTGCCTCTGTCGAGCAGTGACACTGAGGTAATCCCTGGGGTATATCTGCGATCTCCCATCCATTGGTCAAGATTTCTCTTGAACAAGGCCAGCGAGGTGCTCTGCCTCACATATACCGGGATTTTATTCCACAGCATAGGGAGTCTTTGGGTGATGAATCTATCCCTCCAGCATGTCCTATTAATAGCCGTGTCGAGGTTTAAGTCTCCCACCCTTGTGGCTCTGACAGATCTAGATTTTTTGAGGTGAAGCATATTCATCAAATCTGGGTTTGACATGGGCCTTGTATGTTAGGCAAAGGTCACCTCTGAGCAAGCGGTAAGCGACTGGATAGAGCTGGAGTTCTTTCAGTCTGGCAGCATATGACAGATGTTTGAGACCCTTTATCCTTTTGGTGAGGAACTTTTGTGGCCTCTCCAGCTGCTGCAAGTGTCGGGTCAGATACATTCCGAATGGGGCATTGTACTCAATCATTGGTCTGATGAGTGATGAGTATAGGGAGACTATGACCTCCCTTGATCTAGATGAGAATCCCTTCATGATAAGGTGGGCAATGTAGAAGGTCTTCCTAACTACTTTAGCTACATGGGTGTCGAATGACAGACTACTATCAACCTGGGTCCCCAGGTCCCTATCAACCTACTCATACTTGTTTTCTTATAAGGTTTCCATATTGTTATTCCACAATTAGGTCTGAGTCTAATGTAATTAACAAACAATGACTTCATAATTTCTGATTTTCTAGACTTTATAAATCTTTTTATACACCTATAGCTCAGTAACTATCATTAACCAATTGGTTCATATGATTAGAAAAAACTCAAAGCTGAATCTATCCATATACCCAGGTCCTTAAATGAGTCTACAGTTTCAATCACTGTGTGCTGTATTAAATATTCACCTTTCAATTTATGTCTCCAAAATCTCATATGCTTAGTTTTGAATGTATTTATCATCATATTATTCTCCTGTGCCGAAATTGTAAATTTAGTCAAGTTATTTTGCAGACATGCCCTATCTGTAACACATGTAATCAGTTTACCCAGCTTCAGGTCATCTGTATGCAAACTGTAGAACACCTCAGATGAAAAAGATATGTCTGAAAGATACAATCTAAACAAGTATGAACCTAGGACTGAGCCCTGTGGGACACCTTGACTGAAACCAAGAATTTTACCTGTCCAATTGTTGTATGATACTTGACATGTCCTATCTGAAAGACATGCAGCTATCCATCTTATCAAGAATAAATCAATACATAGCTGTTCTAATTTATTGATCAGTGTTTTGTGTATGACACTGTCAAATGCTGAAGTTAAATCTACATAAATTACATCAAAGCACAATTTTTCATTCATCACTGTTATTATATCGCTACAGAACATCATGTTACAGGTGGTAATAAATCTAGTTTCAACATTTGCATGCTATATGGTTTCAAGTCCCAGCCTTTCCAGTTCTGAAAATATCTTATCCAATATTACCTTCTAAATTATTGTCCCCAAAATGAAACTAGACTTAAGGGTCTGTATGACTCTGTGTTTGCCCTACTCCCCTTTCTCTGAAAGACAGATTTAATACGCATGTCTCCAGTCTTGAGGAATCTCCCCATATTTATATAACCTAGTAAATAGTAGATATAATTGTACTATGAGTTCTTGCTGAAGTGTTCTCAGATTATTGTTACTTATTCCATCTCCTTCCAGTGTTTTGTTTGGATCCAATTTGAGTAATTCTTTTTCAATATAATCTATTTCGATTCCAGTATTTGAGGTTAACTGGATATTACTAGAATAACCTATCACTCCCTTTGTGGAGCCAAACTGTCTTCTTGCATAAGATTTTGTAAATATATTTATAATCTGTTGTATCTGAAAATAAATTTTAGACTCTATACACAGTTTATCAATATGTATGTGTTTACTCCTTCTTCATTTTATCTTTTTTCTTGATCTTGTCTCACAAACTTGTTTATTTCAGTTTTCAATGTTGAAGATGAAGCTCTTTTCCATTTCTTATATTTTTTGTCACTCACCTTAATCAAGTATTTTGTTCTTATGTAAATATATCCCCCTGAAGTATACCTAGATCCTGATGTTAAACTTTTTTTTATTTTTTTTTGCACTCAAAACAATTTCTCTTTCATAACTTTTCACATTTCTTCTGCGGTTTTTCCACTGAACACATCACTCCAATTAGTTTTACATAGTGTCTGCTTTGCTTTCATACGATCTATAATTAATCTTCTGTGCACTGATTTAGATTTCAGTTTGGAAAACTTATCCAGCAACAAATTAACCTTTATAACCCCATGATCACTGCATATCAACAGTGGCAAAACTTGACATTAAGAAACAGTAATTTATTTAGGAACACAATGTCTAGTATGTTCCTTTTTCTGTTAGTTTTCTTTTAATCTGAAGCAATTGCTGTTCATGAACCTACTTTGTGAATAATTTCCTTACTAATGTTGTTGAATCAATATTATTCCAGTCTGTTTCTGGTAAATTTAAGTCACCACCCACTGTTACTCTTCCCTCCTGTGTTTCATGAAAGAAATATATAAATTCCTCTAGGTCATCAGAAATTGGCTTTAGTGGTCTATACATTTCAATAATTGTTACATGTTCCAGGATTGTCTTTACAGTCACAATTACACAATCTATAGTAGTGGTGTTATCACTGAACATGTAATAATCACAGGTCTCATAGTTATCATAAATCCCCATCATAACACCACCACCTGATTTTTTGTTAGAATGTCTGTTACAGTAAAATTATTTATACCCTGATAGAACTGGTTTCCAGTAATTGTTCTTTAATCAAGTTTCACAAATAATAACATCATCAATCTTTTGGGAATGTAGTACATTTTCCAATAATAAAACTTTATTATTCATGTTCCTAGCATTAACAACCATCAGAGATACACTGAATGCTGTTATCTGTGAATTGTTTGATTTTCATCCTGGCTAAAATCCCGCCTTGTGTCTGTCAAATATTGCAAAATATCTGCTGCAAAAAATCTCTTCCCTCATCTTGACATCTGCAGGGCATCCTGTCTGAACATGTGTGCCCAAAATTAGGCTAGAATACTCAACGCATTTCCATTTTTTTAAAACAAGGCATTTTTTTCATGTAGGTATTTACCCAAAAGATCTTTTAATTTCCAGTGACCTGACTCTCCTTTCTATATGCAATTTGAGAAAAATACATCCTAACACCATATACAAGCTATACTATCTAATAGGCTGTAAGTTCCTTACTAACAGTCAGATAGTCCTTGCAGATCAGATAATTTGTACCCACATGAATAAAAACAGATCCATACTTCCTTACTTTAAGGCATTTTAAGGCTTGTCTAACATCCTCTATTTTTGCTCCTGGCAAGCATAACATGATTCAGTGTTAATTATCTTCTCTGCAAACATGAGCATCACTACCTTTAATAATTGAATCTCCAATTACAAGAATATCTTTTCTGGACATAAGTTCATAGGTTGGTACTAGGCTATCGGCCCTAGGGCCTATACAAGCCTAGCCATAACAATTCCCTGGCTATTTTTGAAGAATATTCATCTTAGAATACAGTAATATCTGCTCTATCAATTGTTACAAAGAAATGATCTTCATCGCCATTAGTGTTATTAATCCTACAGTTTTCAGTGAGTATTACATTGGCAAGCATATAATTCTCATCCAGCTGGCTTTGTACATCCATGGTTTGAGCCATGATGTCAATGTCTATCTTTCTCCTCTTTTTTTCTTACAGTAATGTTCTTCAATCCTTCCATGTTCGGTTTTCATTTCTTCCTTTTCACCTGCCCCTTGCCTCTTTTCTGCCTTCCCTTTTGGTAACATGCTGCCTTTTTCTGTAGACTGAAAGTTTTCTGATAGAAAAATGTTATCATTCCATGTAATCTGCATTATACATAACAAAGTAAGTGTCATTTTTAGTATATATTCTCTTTACTCTCCAGACATTTATCAGTTTCTTTTTTCTACTTGTTAAATGTTGTGAACTTTCTCCTTTCTTTCTTTTTTATTTCCTTCTAAACACCCTGAAACCTTAGATTGTTGAATACTTTGTCCAGAATTCCAAAGTTGATGATGTATTTTTTATCTGGGAGGGTGGACATGATGAACTGGTTGAATATACTGAATTTTTTAAACATTTTTCACGTCCACCTCACCTACTATTATTGAATTTTTAGATGTGAAACTACTTTTTGATGGATATGAGATACATATATCTGTATATAAAAAAGCTGTATACAGAAATAAATACTTACTTTATACATATGTTTAAAGGAATTATTAAAGGGCAGCTTTTACGTAATGGCAGACTGAATATGAACATGGATAAATGTATTAAAGAGATGAATGAGATGATTAATTAGTTCAGAGATAGAGGTTATAATGAAAATGATTAGGGAATATGAGCAAAGACGTTATGACAATGAGAGATACTCATGCCAACCTATATTTTAGTAATGAGATAGTAACAAGTGAGCCAACAACTATGCCTAATAGTGATAATATACTACACTACTCCACTACCTACAGTAGATCCAGTGATGGTGTGAAGATAATTATAACAGGCAGCTGGGGTATACTGAGAACTATACCTGAGCTACAGAATACTGTAGGTAGTAAATCTAGGTTTGCTTATCGTAATTGCTTGAATTTAAAACAAATGTTAGGTTACAAAGATATTAAGCTTGGTTTTACATCTAAACAATTTAATAGGCTTGGCACATATCTATGTCATAATTGTTGTGCTTGTATTAATAAGGATCAAGATTTTTTACATCCTACTATGAAGAGAATTTATATGTATATACTAATGTGTATCTTGCAACTTGCAAGATATGTTCCAGTTTTTATGTGGTTAAATCAATGAGATGTTTAAAAGACAGAATAATAGGGCATAGGTCAGAGATTAAGAGAAATGTCCCAACCAATGCGTTAGCTTAACATATTAATGAGAATGGTCCAATTAATATTTTTACTTTTAGAGTTATAGATATAGTAAATAGGAATATGAGAGGGGTTGATTTAAATAATAAACTTGAGCTTAAATAACATGAATGGACTCTACAATTGCAGGCTGATCACCCCCAGGTATTAATCAAACAGTAACTCTAAAACCAGTTCTTAAATGCAAATGTTTAAAATGATGTTTTTTTAACATAATTAATTGTATGTAAATTATTTAATTAGATATGGTTATTATTGGCTGTGCTATAATGAGGATATGTTTCTTAAAGAAGTTGCGATGAATGTATTTTCATTTGTACTGAGGAAGGGTTTTGTATGAACCTAACAGCTTTGCTGTTTTTATTAAATTTTCATATGGTATGTTACTGAGTTTGATTTTTTTTTTTTTTGTGGTTTAATCATTTAGTATGGGTTTTTGCTTTATTGTGGCTCCTGTTTTATTAATATCAACATGGACATTCACAGATATTTGGCTGGTACATTCTATCTTGCTCAAGAATATAGTTCCTGGTTTCTACTGGTGTCTGCAATCTGAGCAAAGAATCCCTCCTTCCCAACCTGGCATAGGAGAGCTTGCAAAGTGTGACTCTATTCTTATCACTGAGATGACTCCACAAAGATTAGGTTCACTAATCAAACCCAAGTCACCCTGGTCACGCTTGGAGCTCCTGCCTCTGTGTCGCTGTTGAAATAAACACAATCTGTCACCTCTGCCCTATGGCCTTCCACCTGAAACACCATGTGATGGAAGTACCATCTTCTGTAGAATTAGTAAAAATTCCTGACAAAGATCTCACAAGTGCAAATAACGGTGATAGGAGAGAGATTAACTATGCATTAGCAATCATATCGTGGTAATATTCATGAACACAGGAATGTTAATGGAAAGTGCCACAAGGGTAATTTGCTATCACACATTGCGTTACCTAACAGATTGCTGTGCATGAAGAAAAAGTGAAATGACTTCAGGATGTTGAAGAATTGTAGACCCAATGAGGGTGAAATGAGAGAGAGAATGAACATTTGTGCCAGAAAAAGTATACATTGGAAGTGATAAAACAACTTTTTTTAAATCAAACGTGAGGTAAGGGAATGATAAAGTAAATTATGGAAGAATTTAAGTTGATGAGACATAAAATGGAAATGTCTCTGAGGAGACTAAAGTTAACAAGGAGGCTAATGGGCAGACAATATATATATATATATATATATATATATATATATATATATATATATATATATATATATATATATATATATATATAATTCTGTACTATGCTACCTCCAGAAATAATGAATGAATTGTGCGTACATACTTGCAGAGCAATGGGCAAAATATAATGCCAGTGTGGCACATTGAGGGGGGCACAGATGTCCAGAAATGGACAGATGGAAAAGCAGCATGGGAAAAGTAGGCAAGGACAACTCATCAGAATCTGTATAGATGAGACATGTAGTCTGGAACACTTTTGACTAAGTTTTTTTCTTCTTTGTTCTCAAGTCAACATGACCATCTAAACCCACTTCAAACAGATTATTCATCTTCTATCAGTATACAAGGAAACACTGATGGAAGATAAGAACCAGGGACTGTGTAATCAAGCCACAGCTATGAGATCTGGATCTTTTACTCTCTTCCCATGGTGACAGCTAAATGCATTGCCGATATGGACCCAACACTGCTAGCCTGCTGGAGTGCTTTGACCTCACCAGCAATATGCAGTACTCCTCAGCAGGCCAAACTCTGAGCTTCACAGCTCATGCCATGCTGCTCTATCACCCAAATAACTCCAGGTGATACTGTGGCAATTAGCTCCTCCAGGGTACTTTTTTTCTGGCCTTGTCCACTCACTCAATCTGCAGGCCGCCTCCTTCACACACAGACCTGATATAATAAGACCTGGGTTGCTAGGTCAATAGCCATAGTTTTATCTCCTTGCAACACCAACTTAGCAGGTGAGTTACTCCCCAGTATAATAGGTGACTTAGCAGTAGTACTTCAGGGATATGAATAAATTGGGTATACTGTTGGACGTGGAAATATCTGAGAATGACAGGACACTGGCTAAATCACTGAAAGTAGATGGTGGCAGCTTAGCTAAGGGCATTATCTGTAGAAAAGCTGTCAAACAGTGAAATGATTTAGGATTTCCAGTCTCCAACTGGAATATTTATGACTTAGGTAGTGGTGGTTGAGTGACCACAGTCATTTACTGCAAAAAAGTCTAATCATAATAAACTTTATGGTAAAAGTCAAAGAAAGCACATATGTTTGAAATGGTGACTCTAGGTAGTACAGAGGAACCTAATTGGGCATTTAAAATTACCCTGTACTGAAAGGAGCAGAATCGGAAAGAGCAGTAATAGGGTAAAGAGGATGGTGGGGTAGATAAAAAGATGAGTGGATTCAAGAAATTAATTTCTGATTCAGAAGGGCACTGCTGAAACAACATCATAAGTACTATCTTTTGGTCAAGTGGCCATAAAGGTAAGGAAGATGAAATTGGTAGGTTGCAGGCAATAGAGATTTCCCAAGATGTGAAACTAACAACCTTAGACAGCAGGAGAGACTTTAACAGTTTGTCATGTATACAGCTGAAAGTAAGGAAAGTGATATAGGTAGACTGTGTTGTAATGGGGCAAGAAGAAGGGATAGAGTTGAAGATAAAATACGGAAGGAAAGAAAGAGAAAATAGAGAAAGAAGGTTTTAGAAGACAATTCCAGATGAAGTGGCACAGTTTTTTTTTATTTCTTTATTTGCTAACCACAGGAATGAGCTTTTCTTTTTCAGACTCTTTTCAACCATGATTTAGGCCACAAAAGCATGAGTAAATACAAAATAAATGTATATGGACAATTTTAGTAACGCTAGTCTATCAACATATTTCTTGTGAAGTAAGGTAAAACTTTGAATCTATGTTGTAGGAACATGCAAAAGTCCACATGGAGACCAAACATCAACAGAAGTATTCAAAGTTTACCTGGGTAGATCGATCAAAGGGAAGGTTGGGAGCAACAATCCCATATAAGCTAATTGCAACAACTGAGAAGCTTCAGTACACTACAGCTTTCCTACCCCAGCATCTTCACTGTATGTTCATAGGTAGAACTGGATCATAGTCACATGGGTTTCAAGGCAAAGTAATGGGCAAGCCCCCCCCCCCCCTTGCAGCTATTCTAGTGTTCAATTACTTACCTCTCTTCCCCAGTTAATACAAATACTTTTGAGACCTATCAGCGTAGGTACTATTTTCTTATTTACTTTTAGAATGATTACACAGATTTGGATTTAATTTAAAACATTTATTTCAAAATTTGAAGAGCACAAACATGCACTAACACTGATGGCCATTTGCTAAACAAAACAAAAGTCTCACAATGACAGCAGAATTAGCATGAGCAACAGTAAACTTCTCTTCTCTTCACCTGACATCAGCCTTAGTAAATTTCTGTTCCCTTGAAACTCACATTTATTGAAATTACATTGAAAGTCACAGTGAAAAAGCATTAAAATGACTTTCATAGAAAATGTCTCTGACAAGTGGCAGATGCATTATACCTACCTGGGGCCCTGGGTGGCTTTCAAACCATACCCTACCCCTCCCACACATATTTTATTTTGTTTTTGTTTGTTTTAAATTATGTAATCCACAAAAAGAAGCAGCTTTTCAGTTAAAACAATAAAGTCCTGAACAGGGCAAGCTTAGAAAATTGTGAAAAAACCATGGACAGCAGGGGATCAGCACACTTCAGTTCACTTTATTCCACATAATTGAAATGAAGAATTGAATAAGTGAACTAAAGTGTGCTGAACCATCCGTGGGTTATTTCACAATTTTGTAAGCTTGCCCTGCTCAGGCCTTTATTGTTTTGCCTGAAAAGCTGCTTCATTTTGTAGATTACAAGTTTTATTTGGAAGCTGCTGTGAATTTTGTTTTGTTTTAAATTATATTTACTGTTTAATACAGTCAGCAACACTTGTTAGGGTGCATTTTAAATTTAGAATATGATTTGTTTTCAGTAAGCAGTGAAAAAAGGTATATGAACCAAAAATGGCAAAAGTATCCATTCAGAACATTTCAGTTTCACTCATAGTACTGTCATTAAGATTCACCAATATCCATACTCAACAACTGCCACCACTTTACTGACTATGTGCAGATCTGATTGTGATACAAATCGCAGCATAAATGGCCACAGTAAAGTATTCCAGCTTGATTTACACACATGCACACCAATCTTGCAAAGACAGACTTAAAAAATATCAACTCATCAGGGCCATTTTTATCCAGACACATCCCCCAAATCCAGCAATTATAGCTACATTGTTCAGTGCATCCTTTTCAAATGTTAGTGTCAATGTTAAAAAATTAATAATGACCAAAGTCAAATTTATATGGTTCATAGGGTCATAGGAGGTTACTAGGCTAATGGTGTTGGGACCCTTACAAGCCTAGCCAACAGTTTATCCCCAAAAAGAAACCTCAGTTATCATCTGTCAGCCCTGTCAGTGAGGGACACTGGTGGAACCCCTGGTACAAATTTGTGGTTTCCCATCCACTCATCAAGGCTGCACTTGAAGAGGGTCAGCAAGGTATTCTGTTTGAGTGTATTAGAAGTCTATTCCAGAGATGGGGCAGCCTCTGGGAGATAAATCTGTCTGTCCATCAGGTTTTGTTGATGTCACATATTAGATTCAGGTATTTTGAGCGGATAATGCGTGAGGAGTTAGACTTATGGATATGGAGCATCTCTAGTAGGACAGGGTCTGAGATTGCCTTGTAGGTGAGACACAGATAACCTCTGAGCAATCTGTATGATATTGAGCAGAATGATAGTAATTTGAGCCTGTCCATATAGCACAGGTATTGGAGGTCATTGATTCAATTTGTGAGGTATTTCTGTGGCCTTTCCAGTTGGTACAGATGTTTAGAGAGGTACGTACCAAATGGAGTGTTATACTCAATTATTGGTCTAATGATGGAGGAGTACAGAGAGGTAATGACCTCCTTTTCCTGGATGCAATCCCTTTACTTATGAAATGAACCAAGTAAAAGGCTTTTCTGACCACTGTCACTACATGATGGTCGAATGTGAGATTGTTATCAACCTGAGTACCCAAGGTCTCTCATCACAGGTCGTCTGTTTAGGGGGTTGCTGTTGATGTGATAATCAGTAGGGGCCATGTTTCTGCCGAATGGTACAATGATGCATTTTTTTGCATTTAGCTTAAGGCCATATCTTTGGCACCAGTCATTAGTTGCTGTGAGACCCTCTTGCATTATATTAACATCATTTGGGGAGTCATTGACAGCACACAACTTACACCCGTCTGCAAACTTGGTCAGCCACATGCCTTTTGTCTTTGCCTGGACCTCTAAGAGGTAGATGCCAAACAGTAGGGGTCCCAGGACAGATCCCTGGGGAACTCCACTAATGATAGGTCTGGTATCAGAGGTGGAGGTACCTATTTTGACCTTGAGGGTCCTGTTGTTGAGCCAGTTGGCCACCCACCTGATGAGATAGGTATTTACAACAAGTAGTGTTAGCTTTTCGATGATGCCTGAGTGGGGGATTGTGTCGAAAGCCTTGACTAAGTCAAGGTAAGCTGCATGGACAGACTTTCCCTCAGCCAGGGCCTTGGTGACAGTCTCAAAGAAGTGAATCTGGTTCAACAGACAAGATCTGCCCTTGACAAATCCAAACATTGGTGGGGTGAAGTGCTTGGAGATTGCCTATGTCTTTGTTTATGAGATCCATAATAATATGCTCCATGGCTTTACAGATCAGACTTGTCAAGCTAATGGGGCAATAGTTTCCAGAATCAGTAGTGGCACCACCTTTGTGCAAGGGGATGACAATGGCAGTTCTTCACTCTGTTGGAATGAAGCCTGTACTTAGGCTGTTGTTGAATAGGGTGCTCAATGGCAAAGCCAGTTCTTGCTGGAGAAGGTGCAGAATGCAGCCTGGGATACTACCAGGTCTCATAGAAGCTGTGTTCTTTGCCTTGGATAGGGCCTTCAACACTTGATCTATGGAGATGTGAAGTGCAGGACAGGTATTGAGGATGTTGAAAGGGCATTTGGGGGGACAGGGGAGTGAAGTTTGCACTGAAGCTCTCTGCTAGTAGGTTGTCTAAGTCAACAGGATCAGTGTAAGTAATACTGTTAAGTACTAATTCGGAAAAAATCTGGGGTGTGCCTTGGAGGTTCCTGAATTAAGTGAAGAAGGCTTTGTGGTCTCCCTTTGTTTTGGAGGCTAGTTTTGATTCATAATTGGCTTTGGAAGTTTTCACTAGTGATCTAATTTTCTTGTTGAGGCTAAGGAGGGAGTTTTTCCAGTTTGGAATTTGTTCTTTTTTATCCTTGGAAACAGTTTCTTCCTTTTGTTGTAAAGCCTGTTGATAGAGGATGTTCACCAAACAGGTTTTTGTTTCTTTGAGGAACAGGTTTTAGGTTTGCTGGGTATGGCTGAGTCCATGCAGTTGTACAGGTGCTTGTATACTGCATTGGCATACTGTTCATCATAGTTGTCTGCATCGTCTGAGGGGGGTGGTGGTGTGAGGCTACAGATACCCCCCATTAGGAGGTTGTAATCAGCTTTTGAGAAGTTTTTAGCATAATTACAGTTTGGGTGATTGGGTAGGATAGAAACTTTGAACGAGACATGATCTGATCTCACCAGGGAAGAACATACTATGGGAGTGGTGCATTGGTCACCCTTGTTGGTGAGAACCAAGTCCAGAATGTTATCTCCCCTTCAGGGGGATGAGACAAGCTGGTCTAGTGCATTAGAATTGATGAAGTCAAGGAAATGTTGAGTGAGTGCATTAGTTCAGGAATCAATCACCCAGTCTATGGTGGGGTAGTCGAAGTCACCAAGGGTCATGGTGTTAGGCGGTACCTTGGTGGAGTTAAGTAGATCCAGGTAAGAGGAGTGGGTGTCCTGAGTCACGGAGAGGTGTCTCTAGCTGGCTATAGCTTAGATGTGTGTCTTGACAACTGTCAGTTGCACCTGGAGCAGTTCCAGTGCATCATGCTGGCAGACCAGTCTGGAGGTGTGCCTGTTCTTAATGAAGATAGAGACTCCACCATGCTTAGTCTTCCTGACCTCATTTTGGGGTCAGAATGTGTGGAATGAGGTATAGCCTGGTAAGGCAGTGGTGCTCTCTGCAGCCCTGAACCAAGTTTTCATGACTGCACAGACATCGGCATCTTCCCAGTGCAAGGAGAGCCTCCAGTGAGTGCATTTTCAGGTTAAGGCTCCAAGCGTTTAGAAGCATCACCTTTGATTTGCTTTTTGGCAGATCTTTTATGTTGGAAGATTTGTCTTTGGGACCTTGCCTTAAAAAGGCACAATGGGGGAGGTGAAAGCCTTGGCCAGGATCCGGAATCCTAAGGAATCCTAATGATGACAGGTGGAGGCCATCTCTGGCAAAGCAACAAGGCCTGTCAACCATGTCATCTCAAGCAGACAGATACTGGATCCCCTTGGAATGATACCAGAAATTAAGCCAATAGTTGAAGTCAATTATTTTTTTTTTTGGTATTGTGGTAACATTCTTGGTGAAGGTAGGATGCTGCTTAGGGCTAGGGTCATACCTGCCTGGGACATATACTCTGAGAGCTCAATTATGTCTCTCTTCATATTGCCTAGGGAGGTACATCTCAAGTCATTCACAGCAACATGGACAATGACAGAGTCATACTTGTACTTGTTGTGCAGAGAATTAAGTGTGTGCATGATGTGGTGGATTCTGGAACCAGACAGACAACTGACTGTGACTTTCTCCTTGTCGAGTTTGGTGAGGGGGACATTGGTGTATCTCACAACTGAGTCGCAAAAGACTAGTATGTTTGGTTTACTGTTACGCTTTACGGGCTGTGATGGTTCCTTTTGGGCTGCGTTTGTGAGACACTGGTATGTTGTCTGGTATGTGTGATGTGTTTGCTGTTATATATAGAATGTTTGCGAGTGTGTTTTGGAAGTCTCTGCACATGTGAATACCAGATTAACTGCCCGTAAGGGCCATTTTAAGCCTAGTCAATAACCTGAGGTCAGAAACCATGTACCTTGTGTCTTTAAGAGGACCTTAGCTATTATTCCAAACCCCACCCAGTCACACAAACACGTGGTAGCCAAAATGTTCCACCTTAATTCACACACATGCCCACTAGGCCTGCAAAGCCATATTAAGGACTGTTTGAAAATAACCAGATGATAACATCATAAAGGTACTATCATCCACAGAGAGACCCCCACTTCACCAGCAGTTATAATCAGTTTGTTAAATGTGTATATCCCTTATTCTTATGAAGACAGTATGTATTTATGTATTTATTTTATTTATCCTTTGTTGACCAGTTAGTCTCTCTAGCCTAGTGGCCTCTTTCCAGGGGAAACCCAATATGGTATTTATATTACTAGGGGAAATTTGACCAGGGCATGAGAGAACTTCCCCTACTTTTTTGAAGGAGGAAGTATTAAAACGAGATGGTGGGTGGTTGCACAATGCAGGAGGGTATGTAATGGTTTACCAGATGAATGTCTTGTAAATATGATCAATGTTGAGGAATCAGAGATTGCAAATGTGGCTTCATAAAGTCAAATGATAATTAAAATTAATCCTGAAGAAACAGTTGCTGCTATGGTAAAGAAAGTGATGTCAAGGGATAAAAGGAAGGAAGTTAGTACTTCTCCTGGTGGCCAGTCAGTCCATGGATCCGACAGTGCACTGCAAACACCAGCAACAGATGTTCTTAGTGTTACATATACTACTATTGTGGAGAAGTCACTTGTACTTGATAAGGAGCAATACAAAAACAAAGCCATCACCTATAGTACGTATTTTATCCACTAAAGACATTATTATTGATTGGTATGCTGCCTGAGGCTTTACTGTTGTTTCATTGGGATTTAAAATTGAAGACATTTGTGCATTTTTACATGTGGGAAGGACACCTTGTGTGATATCACCTTTAAGATTGCAGATCGATTTTTACAGCAGATAGATTTGAAAAGTTTTTGTCAGCCTTGGGCACACTATACTTTTTCAGCCCTGAATATGAACTTTAAAAGAAAACTGATTCTAGAGTTTAGAGTTGCGGATACTAATGATACTTTTATCTGGCAGTGTTTCTAACTTCACCGTGAATGTGCTTTTTATATTAAGAAAATGTATAATATGGGATTGTGGAATGGGTTGTGGGAAGTGTGAGTTTTGCTATCTAAGCAGCATGGTAAAGTGAGGCATATTCCCAATAAGTTTTCTCCTAATGATCATAGAGCATATGTGTACTACAAAGGGCGGCCTAACTTTTTTTTTTTTTTTTGGTTGTTCCTTACCACAACAGATTCAAAACTGTGATAAGCAGCATTGTAGTCATTGTGATGTTTTAGGCCATTCTGCTTCTAATTGTGCTCCTTTGGGTTGGAAATGTAAAACTATCTGACATTTGTAGTTTGGCTGTCTCCACTTACTTACAAAGGTCTGTAGGATAGTAAGCAAGTTATGCAGGATGCGAAACATAATACAATATATCAGGGGCTGAGAAGTCTCCTGGGGAAAAGGTTATAGCATCACATATCAAGGCTGTGCACAGTATGTTCCTCTTACTACCACTCATATGTTTCTAGTACTGAGTACAGAACAGGCCCTGACAGCGAATCTGAACTTACTTTACAAACAACAGTAGAGTCCATTGGAAGAGGGGCAAGCAAGAGTGATGGCAGTGATGATATATGACATTCTGGAAATTAGGAACTGGATGAAAATAATACTGCTGTTGCTAAGAGGGTACATAAAAGGGAGCTGAGGCAAGGGGCTAATAAACATTTGGTTAAGAAAAGAAAGAGATTGCCTTGTTATTAACAGTTTAA